>NW_009939423.1:51700-57066 GCF_000696875.1 Nestor notabilis | reverse complement strand
GGCAGGTTCAAGCCATTCCCCTTGTCCTGTCCCTACATCCCTTGTCCAAAGTCCCTCTCCAGGTCTCCTGGAGCCCCTTTAGGCCCTGGAGCTGCTCTAAGGTGTCCCCTTGAGGAGCCTTCTCTTCTCCAGCTGCCCCAGCCCAGCTCTCTCAGCCTGGCTCCAGAGCAGAGCTGCTCCAGCCCTCGCAGCAGCTCCGGGGCCTCCTCTGGCCTCGCTCCAGCAGCTCCACGTCCCTCTTGTGCTGTTCCCCAGAGCTGGATCAGGGCTGCAGGGGGGGTTTCTCCCCAGAGCACAGCGGAGGGGCAGGATCCCCTCCCTTGACCTGCTGTTCATGCTCTGGGGGTGCACCCAGTACATGGGGGGTGGGTTTCCAGGCTCAAATGCACATTGTGGGTCATGGGGAGCTTCTTATCCACCCCACACCTCACCCAGCCCCACTGCCCCTGCACAGACACGGCAGAGCTCTGCCAGCCTGTGTCCTGCTGCCACCATTCCCCCTTGCAGCCAGGCTGCACGTGCTCCATGTGCTGGGACACTTGTCCCTGTTCCCTAATCCAATGCGATGTTCCCAGCGACAACATGGCTCGTGCTGCTGACTTTTCAGACTGCACAAAAGGGAATTTTACACTTTGGCAAACTGCCTACCTGAATTCCGGAGGAGTGAAAAAGGAGAAAACAAGTTTTGACTAGTAACATTTAAGGTGACACTATCAATCACTGGCAAACTTCAACAACTCCAGCTAATTTTTGCTCAGAATGATAAAATACTCTACTGGTGAGGAAAATAACCAGGAGGTTCATGCAGGGCTATTTTTCTTCTTATTTTCTATTTAGAAGAAAAATCATGTTACAGCTGCAGTGTTTTTAATCAACTACAGACAAGGGGAATT
This sequence comes from Nestor notabilis, assembly GCF_000696875.1. Taxonomy (NCBI): domain Eukaryota; kingdom Metazoa; phylum Chordata; class Aves; order Psittaciformes; family Psittacidae; genus Nestor; species Nestor notabilis. Next base: position 56,173 of record NW_009939423.1, on the reverse strand, counting down.
GAACTATGCACAAAACCCTACATTTCGAATTGGCTTTTCTTGCTCTCACTTAAAAGTTCACAGTTTGGATTAATTTTTTTCCCCTAACAAAAATCCAAAACATTTCAAGAGAAACTGATACTTGTGAACATGCTCCTTTAGTCTGTCTTTGAAGAAAGAGGAGTCTGAAATAGAATAGCATTATTCACCCAGCTCTAGACTCAGAACGCTTCCCTGGAGGCGTAGATCTGGCAGCATGTAGGTGAATTTGATTTCTTACTCAGAAAAATTATCTATGTGTTATTAATATTAACACATGCTTAGAGGAACAAATGGAGGAGATATGCTAAAATACAGATAATGATAGAGCCCCAGGCCGGGGCTCTTGGCGCTCCAAATGAAGGGGGCCAAGAGCCTGGGACAGAGACCAGGAAAGGCATCAGACACAGATTGTGACTTCCAGGTGACCACTGAGACTGAAGCTCATGGATACCAGCTGTCAGTGGAAGGGATATTGCTTTTCTTCACATCCTGCTTCTGCACCTGAGAGCAGCTCGTGGGTACCTGTAATCACACAGGGAACAACCAAGCAAAGTGTGTGCTGATGTTCTCAGCAGGATCATTGAATCCCAGCCTGGTTTGGGTTGGAAGGGAACTTAAAGCTCCTCCAGCTCCAACCCCTGCCACAGGCAGGGACACCTTCCACTGGAGCAGGTTGCTCCAAGCCCCTGTGTCCAACCTGGCCTTGAACACTGCCAGGGATGGGGCAGCCACAGCTTCTCTGGGCACCCTGTGCCAGCGCCTCACCCCTTTCTCACAGTTCCTACAGAACAGCTTTTTCACTAGTTTATTAGAAGAGTAAAGCTGTTTTAATTTTATAATCTCCTTAAAAGCTTGATTTCTTTAATTATATTTAAGCACTTAAGCTCCTCTTGAAATAATAGTTTGAAATATTTTATATTTAAGAATAGCTGTAATTCTGTACATTTGTACAGAAGTACCTTTCCTGATCAAAAGTTCTATTCCAACAGCCTAAGAATTATGATCAAATAGTGAAGTGCATAAAGTCTGTCAGGTTTATTGGGATGAGATGTGGCATGAATGAAAGGGGTATCTGACGTCTAAATTAATGCGAGCTCTCTACATCCTATTATCTCTATCCATAAAATACAGACCCTAAACAACACAGTTTCACAAATTTGTATTATTTTTTAAACACTGATGTCAGTGTTTAAATCACAAATCACAAATGTTATTGCAAATGTCCCGTATTGCAATGCCACATCCCTGGAAGTCAAGCTTGGACAGAGCTTGGAGCAACCTGCTCTAGTGGAAGGGGCCCCTGCCCATGGCAGGGGGTTGGAAACTGGATGAGCTTTAAGATCCCTTCCCACCCAAAGCAGTCTGGGATCTATAAAAGAGGTTAGTTGTGCATCTGTGTGCTCCTGTACCCAGCACTAAAGCACAGCTCCCTCCCCAGGGAGGCAAAACTTAAACTACTATAGCAAGAAAAGAGTATTCTCCATGTTTCTTACTGCAAGGACGATCGAGTGCTGGAATGGTTTGTCCACAGGGATCATGGAGCCATCGAAAACCCAATTGCCACAGCCCTGAGCATGGGTCAGACTGGATGGTCCCCAGCACAGGACCCTCCCGAGTTCAGCTGCTCTGTGATTCTGTCCCTCAGCCATAGATCCAGAGCAGGCTGCTTCTAGATCTGCTGTCATGAACACAGAGGAGGAACTGGCCAGAGCTCCAGTGGCTGTGTCCCTCTCTGCTCACCCCTGCATTAAGGTTATAACAGCTTTACAGGCAATCCAAGCATCCCAGCCCTCGCTCAGAAAGCTTTTAGAGTGTGAATCAATTATAGACCCCCCTCCCAGTGCATCTTCTGACCTTACAGAGATGCCAGGGATGTGTAATACTCCATTGCAACTTACTCCTTTTTCTTCTGCTCATATCAACTCTTTGAAACTTCTCCCAACTCCAAGTTCAACTTTTCCACAATCTGAGCTTTTCAAAAGCCAATTCTTAAAAAGCTAATTAGTTCCCCATAGGCTTTTTTTTCTTTTTTTGACTTGGTAAATATTTCTGAGATGGCTTTTTGTATAATCAGTGTTAGCAGCTCATTAAAATTCACAGTATGTGCATCATTCCGAATGTGACATGGCTCAGCATGGACGCTCAAGCTGCTTAAAAAGACAGAAAAGCCAAAGATAAGGATAAAATGAAAGCCAAAAAACCCAGCATTTCCTTTAAGCTGACACCACAGTTAAGAATTCACAACAGGGCAGGAGCCTTCAACCCTGCTATGAGGGGCAAAGTCTAATTGCTCCATGCGCTGACTGCCCTCTCCAGCCCGCGGCTGTGTGAAGAGGATCCTTTTACAGAGCTTTAAGGTGCTAACAAAGATGCTGCTGCTGGCAGGTAATTGTGTAAGGCTTTCACGCCAAGTAATATAAGGATTTTTTCTTGAATTAATAATGAATGAAGTCATTTAAAGGCCTTTACTCTCTGCAGCCAGAAACAAATAATGCCTTAATCTGGGACATTTTATTTTCCATTAAAATAAACACTTATAAAAAAGTGAGTCTTACTGAGAAGCTCTCAACTGCTAACACGCCAGATGCCCGTATCAGGGGATAGTCAGACGGATGATAATGCTCAGAACTATGTCCTAATATTTCCTGAGTACTGCTGATGCTCGATGGCTGTAATACTTTGGGTCACAATAAGCAAACCCAGGACAAAGCAGTGGGTGGCTGCAAAGCTGCTGCTTCACTTTAATTGGCCTTGTTTTAGAAAAAGCTCTTCCCTATGAGGGTGCTGAGGCGCTGGCACAGGGTGCCCAGAGAAGCTGTGGCTGCCCCATCCCTGGCAGTGTTCAAGGCCAGGTTGGACACAGGGGCTTGGAGCAACCTGCTCCAGTGGAAGGTGTCCCTGCCCGTGGCAGGGGGTTGGAGCTGGGGGAGCTTTAAGGTCCCTTCCAGCCCAAACCAGGCTGGGATTCTATGAGGTGTGCTCCGTACTGTATAAAATATACCTCTGTTCATTTACAGGTTACGACTGACATACTAGTCAGATACTAGTATGCCACACTAGTGCCTCATGACAACCCCTACACACACCACTGCTCTATGGAGTAAGGGGCAAATAGCCCCCATGGGTAGGGACTACCCATAGCACTGCAGGGGCTAATTCTGGCAAATTAGCCCCTTTGTCACTAAGACAAATGAGTCTTAGTGCCTGCATTAGACTTTAAATTATATGACATACTGACCGAGGAAGAACTCGCTGTCAGGTGTAGGGTGAAAAGCTTCAGTGACCAAGGAGCAGGAAAATGACAACATACCTGCACAGGGAAAAACCCACAGGGAGGATATACACAGAGAGGGGTGGGCTTTTGGTCAGAGAAGAAAGAATCAAATGGAACTTTCTAGGTTCAGGGAACCAAGGACCTTTGTGATTTGCCAAACAAAAAAGCATAGGAAATGGATTGTGACTCTGTCCTTGTTGGGCTCTTCTTTATGCTGCAACTTGCCCTGTGACAAACACAGACATCCAGCGTGGGATCAGTGTTGCTGCAGGGTTTGAGGTGCATCGACACGGAGCAGCTGCTCTTCACTTGAAATACTCTAGTGTGAAGAACTTCAGACTGACATGAAATTACCACCAACACCCCTTGCTCCTCAGGTCCACTGAAATGTTTCCTCTGGGTTCGTTTTCTGCTCAGAAAAATAACAGCCCAGATAACATCTTTGGTGTTTCCTGCTAAGTCTTCTCAATAAAATCCAAATCCAAAGTAACTCTGTCAAAAGGAGAAAGCTCTGTCTACCAAAATGCTGTTCAATTCAGCAGGCTATAAAGAAATTAGAAAATAAAAGGAGGAAGAAAAAATAAGAAAGCTTTTTCTGCTCCATCTCTCACCATCAAAACTGAGATCTGAGGATGAAAAACTTGGAAGACAGCAGAGCTGCCTGGTGATGCATAAAGCAAAAGAAAACTGAGATCTCGTTTTGTGAGATGTATCAGATTTGCAAGAACTAAAAGAACAGAGTTTCCTCTGAAAAGCTGAATGAATAAACATTAGGAATAAAAGACAGTGAGGTGGGGAGGTTAAGACTGGAGGTATTTACCGCAAAGTGAAATCCAGCTTTTCTATATTGATTCTTCATTGGAGTCAACTCCTCTTTTTCTGTGAATAACTGCTAAATCAACAGTTTACATTTTTCTTTTTCACCTGAAAAACTAGTTAATGCTTTGGTAAAGTGGTCACAGAGAAACCCGAGATAGCAGAAGAAAGGAAATGTAGAATCATGGAATCCCAGCCTGGTTTGGGTTGGAAGGAACCATAAAGCTTCTCCAGCTCCAACCCCTGCCACGGGCAGGGACACCTTCCACTAGAGCAGGTTGCTCCAAGCCCCTGGGTCCAACCTGCCCTTGAACACTGCCAGGGATGGGGCAGCCACAGCTTCTCTGGGCACCCTGTGCCAG
>NW_009939423.1:2159-51686 GCF_000696875.1 Nestor notabilis | reverse complement strand
GGGAAGAGCTTCTGCCTCAGAGCTCGTCTCAGTCTCCCCTCTGGCAAGTTAAAGCCATTCCCCTTGTCCTGTCCCTACAGGCCCTTGTCCAAAGCCCCTCTCCAGGTTTCCTGTAGTCCTTTTAGGCACTGGAGCTGCTCTAAGGTGTCCCCTTAAGGAAGGATCCCTCTCTCCTCTAGGCTGAACAAGCTCAACTCACCTATTTTTAAAGAAACCCAGAGATGTGTATGACACAGTAAACTGCTATTTCTGTGAAGCACTAGGAAAATGACCCTGAACATCATTTCTGAGTCATACAAACCAACAGGATGTTTCAGATTTAAGCCCTTATTTTTGTTACCTGCTACTGTGACAGTGACATCCACAGATCAAGGCAGATGGTCCCCATCAGCCATCAAGGGAGGACAAACAGGAGGTCTCTGACACCATCTCTAAAGATGCATTTGCTGGCAGAGCTAAAGCACAAGCAATTCTCCACTCAGAGAAAGGTCATTTCTAGCAGTGGTTTGAGGGGACAGGGAGAGGAGTAACAACAGTGTATTAGCTCGGCTTTGCCAAATGCAAAGAACAAACATTCATCTTAATACCATTGGAGAAAAAAACCATCTAAACAAGCACATTATGCTTTCAGTGACCAGGAATTAAGTATGTGCTTAATGTGAAGTGAGGGCTGAAACAATGCGCTGAATTGGGACCACGGTGTTAACTGGTGCAGGTTCCCCGTTTGCTTTGTGTAATTCCTGTCACCTACAACAAAGGAAGATTTCTAGCAGCTACCACACATTTGAAAGTGATAAAGAGCAAAGAAGCCTCTGGCTGAAGCCTCAGCTCTGGTTTAAGGTTCGCAATGTGCAGAGGCAATGAAATTCCAGAACCTGACTCAGGTGGTGACAGCGTTAGCGTGGAAAGGACTATTAGTGTGAGGTATTAATAGAGGATATGCAACGAGGCTCCTCTCAGCACTCCTGTGTCTGAAGGAGATAAAGTTGCTTCTGTTCCCATCCCACTGTGGCTCCCATCCAGCCTGCAGGACTTCAGGAAGCGACACTGACACCCATGTCTCACACCAAGCCAGCTTGCAGACACACAGGCTCCTTGCAGAAGGAAGGTGTTCCCGCTCCCTTTGGCATCCCTTTCTCAGAGGTCTCTGATACCATTTCCTCCCCGGCTCCTTTTAATGAATGGTAATAGAGAACCCTTGATTAGAAGCCTTTCATCATTTCAAAACTAGGGGCTTTAGCTTTCTGATCTACTTTCCTTGCCAATGAAATTCCATTTTTAGCATCAACTCAAGGTCTGAATGTTACCCAAATTCAGACCATCTGTTTTAACTGCCTACAGGCTGAGAAGCTGATCCAAGCCAGGAAGAATAAATGGAACCAGTGTGTGCATATATTAAGTATTCTCAACCCTCAGTGTATTAAATAACCTACTCAGTTTATTCCCGAGTCTACATAAACATTTCTGTTTCTTTGGGCAGTGCCTGCTGTTGTTGTAAGGAATATTTATGCCACCAGCTGCTATCAGAGACCTTCAGCTAGGTCACCTTTCTTGTACAAGTACAGGAACAAACTGGCTACAACCCACCCCGAGCCCATCTAATCCCTTCGGCAAGGGTTTGTACAGGCTGTCCCCGAGCAAGTCATTCGGGAATAACCTGCCTCTAATTCTCACTGTTAGAGAAGCAGCAGAATTAGCATCTCCTCAGTGACCCTTCGTCATCCCAGGTGAAGTGGGTGTTAATAAAGAGACATCTGGCCAGTCCTTTAATGAATCTCCAGCAAATTCCCCACAGTACCTCGAATCAGTGAGTTCCAATGAGATAACACCTCGCACTGCACAGAAATCCCTCTGAGTTTTAGGTGTCCCAGCTTCCCATGTCACTGCACTTTCAGGTCTCTTAGAACAAGAAAAAGCCCTAACAGCATCAGACCTTTCTTCAGGATTTAGATTAGACCTTAGGCAGAAGCTCTTCCCTGTGAGGGTGCTGAGGCGCTGGCACAGGGTGCCCAGAGAAGCTGTGGCTGCCCCATCCCTGGCAGTGTTCAAGGCCAGGTTGGACACAGGGGCTTAGAGCAACCTGCTCTAGTGGAAGGTGTCCCTGCCCATGGAACTGGATGAGCTTTAAGGTCCCTTCAACACAAACCAGTCCGTGAATATGTGATTTCAGACACAATTCTTAGCCCTTGTATTACACAAAATTCAGTATGAAATATGAGTTGATAAACCAAAACGAACTCAAAAAGGCAACATCACCTGCAAAATCCCTACTAAGCAACTGCTGACCGCATCTTTACAAAACATCAAATGAATCTGTGTGCTGAAGATAAGCCTCTGCTGCTAGCACAGATACGCATCTACCACGACAAGCACTCATCCCTCACAGTGCGGCTGAGGGATGTAATTGCAGCAGAATATCTAGGGAGGATAAAAGCATCCACGGAAGCATTATCAAATAAAATATGCCAGGGAAAAAGAAAACAGCAGTGTAAATCCAAGCCAGATAGTGCAGAAGTTGAATACCCAGCTGGGGAGCAGCCCAGCTCAAAACAAGGCAGAAAATAAGTATATTTAATGTAAAAGAATCCTAGCATGAAATTGGCTCTGTACTTCCCCGGACACAGCTGATTTGCTGTTCAAGTCTGCTGTTTGACAGCCTGTTTATAGATGCTCTTGCTTCCAAGCTGCTGCGACTCTGTTTGCAGCAGGCTTTTTGAAGAGGCACCACAAGCCTCCTCACGTGGCAGGTTTCATCAGTGCCTCCCGTTCCTTCCAGGAATAGTATATTTAACAAACATTAACATATCAGACTGGCTTTATGGACATGGAGTACTGAGGCTAGGTCTGCAAACCACTTGCAAAACCCCTCTGTATTTGCATGGTATCGTGCCAGCATTAACCAATTCATCCTCACAACACTTGTCCAGGACAGCTCTGAAAACACCTTGATATCCCTCAGAAAAGCAGATAGAAAGTGGACCTGTTTATCCTGAGGCCACAGAACAAAGTCATCTTTCAGACTCCGGGAATGCTCCATCACTGGTTCTGTGTCACATCTGCATTCAATCCATCAGACAGTACCACTGACCCAGCAGCCCCAGAGCCCTCTTCCCATCTTCCCGGGACACATGAAGCACATATGCCTCTGCTGAAAAAGGCAATAGCAGCTTTCCATACCCAGAGGTATGAATATATGACAGGATAAAACTCAACAGGGCAGGAAACTGGCACATGGGAGCAGCAGCTCGCTCTGCTCTGGAGAGCTGTGGGGTTTGATGGGGTAACTTCAGCAAGGCAGATAAAGCAGCTGAAGTAGCAGAGAAACCATTAATTAAACCCTAAACAAAAGATCTCACTATCCCCAGCCCATGTACCAGAAGCATTAATTCCCTGTTCATTTGTCATGTGCAAACCCAAGAAAGGAGTGAGTAATATTTGCTTTTGTTTTTATGGCATCATTGGAAGTGACAAGATCATTATTTCACTGAAGGTTCAAAGCAGCATTAGCATGATTACATTGGACTTGCACCTATTAGATGGAGGGACATGAGCTCCTCTGAGCTATCAAATGCAACACACACAGTCTTGCAATGCAACTGAAGCATCCTAGCTCAATTTTAGACTCTTCTTTTCCTCCTTTGTGCAAATGAAAACATTGCACAGCAATTTACTTCCAGTATAAAGAAGGATCTCTTGCACCTGGAAAGCTACATGCTAATTCCATGCTCTATTTTATCTCTTTCATGCAAAAGGCTTTCAAAATCATATTCTATTGTATGGTACATAATGTTATTATTCTGTCCTTATTGTCCTAAAAGCAGAAGCTTACAGGCTGGAGTGAAATCTTCTTTTGACTCTACTGTGCCGGGCAAAAGGTTAGAGAGATAAAGCAGCTCTCAAAGAGCTTTTAATGCCCATATGAGGCAGAAATAGTATATCATTCAAAGCAGCATTGTTTCTGCTCCCATCCTCCACGAGATATTTCAGCTTTCACAGGCTGCAGAATCACATGGGTTTGCACCACTAGGCAAGAAATGTCCCTTGACTGCTTAACCACAGCAACTAGTGAAAGCACAGTCCCCTTCTGACTGTTTGATCCAGGAGCCAGCTGTCCCCATGTCCTCAGGCTCTGTGACCTGAACTAAGCCATCTGAGGGTCCAACCAACCGCTCTCGAGCCAGCTCCGGAGAGAGGAGGGTGCTGGACCTGATGCTCTGTCCAAAGCCAGGTCTTTTGCTGGTAAGGAAGGAGCTGGGACACAGGTTTATCGATTTTCAACTGCACTCTCAGCTCCTCTGCATCTGGAGGAACCAATGGAGACAAGAGCTGGACAATGATGATGATCTATGAACAGAAGCCCCTTCCCAGGTCCATACCTGCTGAGAAGTCAACGCTTAAAAAGGCTGCTGAAAAAGAGAAACCTCTGAAAAACCTATTTCACTGTCCCCACAGAGTTGTTCCTTCTGTAGCACCTTCCCATGTTCCTATTCCATAGGATCTACCAGCTTTTTTACTACAATTCCCTATTTCTAGGGCCGTGAACATTGCACAGAGAGATGGGATCATCAGAGATGCTGCTGAGAGGCTATTTTTAGAGCGAGTCATTTGATGAGCTCTTCAGCACCTTATTTATTGCTGTCTCCAGCTGGGGAGCTAAGCAGTATCCAGACACCTCTGCTGCTAAACCAGAACTCCGAACAGTGACCTCTGTTTGACAGCATTCTCTCTACTGACAGAGAGAAAAACACCAGCACATTATGCTGTCACAGCTAATAGCTGCTAATCAGGGTGAGTGACACACAACCCCTTCTGTGCCTAAAGACAACATGACAAAGAAAAAAAGTGATGAAATTCTGCATTCAGAGTCTTCTCCAGTCTAAAAAGTGGCCACTTAAAAGTCATTTCCTATTTGGGTTTTTTCCTGGTTTGTCTGTTTAAGGCTTTACTTGAGGTTTACGCTCTGCTTACAGCAAGTACGCGTCTCAGTGTTCTCAGTGTCTCCTTGTTAGGAAATGGGGCTATGAAAGGACATCAGGAGAAGAAAAGGGGATAAACTGAAGCTATGTCACTGGAAACTTGGGATACGTGTGTGAAGGCTCCAGAATCACTATCAGTGTGCAGAGAGAGCACTGCAGGGACTGTGGCAGCAAGGGCAGCCCCTCACAGAGGTGAATTCAGCAACCGAACATGGGCTCAATCTGTTGCCATCTAATTCCTGGCAAAATAAATAGCAAAGATGTTTCTCTCCAGGCATGTTCCACATCTCACCCAGCCCGTGCTGAGCACTGCTCTGTGCACAAGCCTGGAGCTACATACAGGCTGTGTTTACTCCAGGTTTCTGTACAACCACCTTGTAGTATCAACGTTATCAATGCAGTAGCAGTTAGGGGGCACTGCTGGGTGGTGGGTATGTTCAGAACATATGGGACAGCTCCTGCTCTGAAGCAGCTACCACCTACTTAACGAAGGGGGCAAAGAATAAAGAACTAATTGCATCCCATAATGGCGAACTGAGGTATAGAAAGCCACAGTGATTTACTGGAGGTCACATTAAAAGTCTACTGAATTCACAGCCTCCTGTTGTTTTATTACAGGCTCAAAACATCCCGTTAGACCCTCTGAATGCTAATCGTTACCCAACTCTTCTATCTTCTTGCTGCTCTAATGAGATTATTGATGAATTACTTAAAATGCACTATACAGAGAAGAAGTTTTTTAGGTGACAAGTTGGCTTTTACTAAATAAATCAATGGGAAAGTTGAGTTCTCTCATGCCAGTCTGGGAAAAAGAAGTTTGGGGTTTAACATGCCAATCAGTAGTAAATGAAATCCAATAGATGGGTTTATTTGGCACTGTGTCTGTTACAAATATGCCATAAGGCCATTAGTACCTTATGGTGCCATCGGGATAAAAATAGTCACTCCAGCAATTAATATTGCAGTAGCTGCAAATGTCAATATGGGAGTAGAACAATTGCAGCTTTATAGTTCATTCCAAACCCCATCATAGCCAAAGGGAGGCCTCTCATGAAGTGCAAGTGGATCTAGATCAAGCTCCACCTGGGTTTTACTCTGATCAAAAAGCTTGGACGTTTCCAAACATCAGCATCACTCACACTGCAGGTCAGCCCAGTAGAGCCAGAGACCGTGGCTGCAAGAGCACAACGTGAGGTGTAAACCCAGAGGGACAAACCCAACAGGTAACCCTGCAGCAGATCCAGAAGTCAGCGTTACAATTTCAGGTCTTGTTTGGGTGCAGCCTGCTCCAGCCAGTGCCGAAGTCCTCATTGCACTGTCTCTAATGGCTTTGCAAATGAAGTTCTACATCTCCCCAGCAAAATCCTCCAAGACAATTTGATCTTCCTGATGGTGTTTTAAAGCACCTTCTCTGAAGTCCCAAGTAATGAGGTAACTCTCAGTCTGTGTGTAAGAATAAAACTCTACAAGCCAGACTGTGAGCCAGACACTTCTTATTATCCTTTCCACACTGCACAGAAGGGCTTTCTCCTCGCGCTCCAGGTCACTGGGATCATGCTTGAAGCCATATGATTAATTTTCAGCCTTACTGTGCCAAGGGGCAGCAGGAGGAAAGTAAGAAAGATTTCTTTTTAGAGCACTGTGAAATGAGGCAGGAGAGCTTGTCACTTAGCAGAAGATCTGAAACCATCTCTGCATAAAGCAGCAGCTAAGAAGTTAATAGACATGAATAGCATTCTATTGATTTGAGGTATTCTGAGAAGTTTCAATGCAGGTAAAGGCAGGAGAAGGATTCTGCTTGGGATGATTAAGCCTTAGATAGGGAAGCCTGAAACATTTGTACCAAAACCAAACCAAACACACACAAAACAAAAACTGAAAATGCCAAAGAAAACCTGTCACTTGGCCTGAAACTAGGCCTTTCCTGGGACACAAAGAGTGTTTATAGCCAGGGGATGATCATCCTTCCCCCACATGTTGGGCCATACTGCCCCACCACTGAGCTTAGGAGAGCACATGAGATTTCCAGGAGCAAGCAGTTGATGTGCCATGAGTCCTGACCATGGCACCAGTGAGTTCTTGGATTGGGGAAGGAAGTTCAGCTGATAAAAAAGGTGGTTTGAAATGTTTGGTTTTCTCCTTGGATGTGAATTATTCATAGGCTCAACTCAATTCCCTTAGAAGTTTCTTGTTAGTCATGCGCCAGCATCAAAGGTAGAAACAAAGCTTCAACTATAAATCATTTTGCTTTCCAATATTTGCTGCACCAACACTACAACACCTCCACGCACACAAATCCCAAACACCATTTGATAGCAACTAGGAGCCTCCCCAGATTCCTCCCAAACAAGGAATGTCTTCCTTAAAACAGAGTTTGGTTTAACATCCTCTCCCTGTGTGCTGCAGGACTCAGCAGGTTGCAGTGCCCGAGTCCTCTCCTCTGCCCCAGGGTACAGGCAGGTCACATAAACCTGCTTGCAGGGGGATTTCAGAGAGTACCTCGTGTTCTCCAGTCACAGAGGTACCTCGGGAATTCCTGGCCCCTGGTGGTTTCTATACAGTCATTCCAGTACCAGGGGTTTGTATATAAATCTGCTGTTATTCGGCTGCTTGCTTTTCCCTCTCCTCCTGATGAAAATTACTTCAATGAATATTGATATTAATATACACTTGCACACAAGCATGTAATAAATGGCTCACACAACAAGGCCTGTAAATTCAGTCAGTGGCTGTGCTAATCATGTTCCTATCATACTTCAGGGGCATTAGCTACAAACAAGCTTTTTGCTGCACGATCAGAACACGCTGCAGTCCACATCCAGCTTTCTGCACGGGTTTTTGCTTGCTTATCAACCAGTCGCAGGAGAAAGCACTGAAGGCACTTCTAGAGGGCAAACTGCAGGGGAGAAGAGCCTCCCATGGAGGGTACCACCGCATCTGCTGAATGCAGGGCACGACATCTGCATTGCCAACATCTGGTGCCCTCCGCACATCAAAAGTTGTGCTGGGAAACAGGGGAATCGTGAGTGATGGCACAGTTGGGTTAGAATTAAGAGGTCCAAGTACCTGGGATGCAACATGGGGATTGTGTCAGGCCAAACAGTAAACCAGAATTCAAAATCCTTGTTTTCTTGGCTGTAACACAGCGTTCAGTGAGCCAGAGTAGTCAACCTGGTGCCTGAGTCCCAGAGCAGTTTCAGTACCGCGTGTTCCATGAGGGAATAACATCCATGCTCAGTTTCACAGCACAGGTGAGTAGCTATAATGCAAAGCACACAGGTTTCCTTTACATAAGGACAGCATTAAAGCTTTAACCTTAAAACTGCTGCAGAAAGCTTTTGCAATACACAAAGTAAACCCACAGACAGCAAATAAGCACTCACCGATTTCTGTGGTGTGGAATCCACAGAACCTAAACCAGCATCCTCTTTGTGCAAAACAGAATATTCCATCTTGGGTTCTGCTGGTGTGATTTAACCTACAAATTACAGTTGTTAATGGAGATTGCTGGGTCAAAGGCCTGAAGATCTTTCAGCTGGTCTCATATTTGTGAGAATTCACTCTTTAGTGAAGCCAGATTTTGAATGAACCCCAAATTTCTGAGTGTAGAGGGCCTTGCTGGGGTTTCAAAGTGTAAAGCAGTCCTCATTTGCACCTGGTACAAGGGGACGGACCTGTTCACAGCAGACATACAGTTTTCAGCTTGTTAAAGCTCATCTACATGGAGAGGTAGGTACTACATGAGCGAGGACGCGAGTTCAGCGTACCCAGCAGCTGCCTGAGCCGGCGGGGCTATTCTGCATCATAAGTGCCTTGCTTTGGTTCAGCTTAATTCATGGCCAAAGCAGAGCGCAAGTTGTCATCTCCAGGATGACAGCACCACGTGAACCGTTGCGTGCATGGTGGAGTTCTAACCTTTGGTGTCTAACGGGGACACTCCGTTGCTGCACACTCAGGGAACAAGAAAAGGCTTTTGGTGCCATTGCACTTGTCTGAAGGACGGGCTTCCCTTTTTTTCTTTTCCCCCCTCTAGTTATGGTGACATGGTGCCCAAGACAATTGCTGGGAAGATATTTGGCTCCATTTGCTCCCTGAGCGGGGTGCTGGTCATTGCTCTGCCGGTTCCAGTCATTGTTTCCAACTTCAGCCGAATTTACCACCAGAACCAGAGAGCCGACAAGCGGAGAGCACAGAAGGTAAGAGTCACACTCCCCCCGCTCAGCCCCTGCTGCCACCATGGGGCTTGTGAGACACCAGGGACAATGGAGAGCACTGCAGAGGGCAGCCTGCACTATCCACCCGCGCAACATCACGTTATAACTGCCTATAACTCATTGTGAGGGTGCTGAGGCGCTGGCACAGGGTGCCCAGAGGAGCTGTGGCTGCCCCATCCCTGGCAGTGTTCAAGGCCAGGTTGGACACAGGGGCTTGGAGCAACCTGCTCTAGTGGAAGGTGTCCCTGTCCGGGGCAGGGGTTGGAGCTGGATGAGGTTTGAGGTCCCTTCCAACCCAAACCCGGCTGGGATCCTATGCATGGTACCCACGCACATACAAGTTGGTTCAACTGCACACTCTGTGTACTGGTGTATTTTAAACGTGAGAAGCAATGGGGCATTTATTGTTCATATTTGCTACAAACCAGTCTGAGATAAATATACCCATATACCCTTCAATCATTAACAGGAGCTGTTTATCTTTCTGGCTGCTTGGTTCTTGTTGTCTCTCTGGAGTTTTGAAAATACCCATCCAGAAACATTTACTCATCAGCACACATCCCCCCTCAAAGCTGCAGGATGTAACACAGACAAAACATGGGGAACACACAAAGGCCCCTGGTAACGTGAGGGGAGTACTGAACAGCCAAAACTCGGAACAGTTTTTACCAGTTACTGATTCACTAAGTATAACAGATTTATTATATCTCTAAGTCAGCTGAATTATACCACAACCAGCATCAGGTTGTTACAACAACTGCAAACTAAAGGTCTGGGGTTTGTATTCTCCCTGTGGAACGCTGCCTGCCAGAAATTCCAGGCTCAGGGGAGCTGATGGAGGATAGTAGTAGAAAGATGTGCTATTTCTGCTTCAGGCAAGCATCTGGGCCGTGCCTACTCCCTGCGTCTCAGGGAGCCGACAGCAGAGAGCTGAGATACAAGACCTACAAAACCACAATATTTGGCAGTCAAAACACATAAGGAGAGTGGCAGAGAGACATAATCATACAGGAACAAGCTGAAGCCTCCTTAAGTCACTGCTGGGTTTTACACATACCTGCATTAGGTTTGGCTTCTTACATGCGAAACATCAAACTGCAGGAATGTGGGGAGGTGTTTCTGAGGGAGAGCTGTTTATCTGGTTAGTCAGACAACATAATATAGATGATAAAACCTAAAGATATCATAATGGAAATCCACTCTGTGCCACCCACTGTTCAGGCAGCAGCTGGACAGTGGGAAACCAGTATGGACCATTACATTCATTTAATGAATTTAAATGATGTGCAGAGCGAGTTGCCTAATGCAAGGCTGCACGCAGGCATAAGGTAGCTGGATTTAATTTGCAACAGGAGCACGCTGGCTGTCAATGCATGGGAAGGACTGGAGCATTCCCACAGACGTTTGTTAAGGGGATAGTGCACCAGCCCGTTTAAATGACTGAAGACTTTGAGAGAATTGGGCTGAAACAGCACATTGCCACAGAGACTGAATCTGCTTTACAGTGGGGCAGCAGATAAACAGGCAAGATTAACAAACAGGTTTGTGCATAACCATGGGTCACAATACAGAGAAGCTCCTTTCGGACGGGGCTGTCCTCCTCTCCAGGCAGCACAGCAAAGTTTCTTGTTCTGGTTCACCTTCTTCTTTATTTGTCGGACAAGGAAATGTACCAGCACCTTTGATGCCGATATGACTGATTGCAGCCTTTATAAGGGTTGCTGTATTGACATACAGAGTGTATAATTTCTCCCCATTTGAATTTCTAATTCCCTTGATACTGGATTAATTTCTGGGCTAAGAAAGTTTTCTCAAGTCAGAAGTGTGAGTAATTTTCACATGATCATCACTGCCTGAATACTGAAGAGAAAGACAGAGACAGCAGCACATTAATGACAGTCTCTCTGGAGACGGCCAGGATGCACACAGGGATGTAAAGAAGCAGCTCTGATACCATACTCCCTTCCAGCATCATCCTCCAGGGAATTCAATCCCCTCTTTAAAAATAGGAAAGTTTTAGTAATAGTTAAAACTCTGTTCCCCATCTAAATAAAGAAGCAAAGGCTTTTTCAGGAAGGTTGGAAAAAGCTCTTTGCACACTCTCAGTCCCTGAATATGAAGAGCCCACCAGCAGAAGCTCCTTATAAGCAGTGTTCTGAAGATGCAGCTTTGAAGAAATAACACAGGTGTCTTTACTCAGATTCTAGTGTGCTAAATGAATTATGTTTCTCTCTTAAGAGTAAATAATTTGTAAGGCATGTTTTAGTATAAACACTTCGTAAGAAGTTCTATTTAGCTCTAGAATTGTAACTTCCATAAGGTACAAGTAGATTTAAGATCAGGCTATAGACCATGCTCGTTTATTTTTTATGAACTCAGACTAAAGTCTTCCAGTGAGAAATAATACAGGGAAAGGTACTGTACAAGAACCACACCGGCTGGATGTGACATTCCCAGGTTTGAAGGTGTGGGAAAACCTGGGCTCTCCAGTGTATGGGAGATCCAAGGGGCTGCAGAAAAGCAGGAGAAGGCAGCACAGCCCCAGTGTCCCTCTGGGTTATGACGTTCTCAGTCTTAACTTTGTCTCTTAACTGTTGGGGTCTAGCAGGAAGAAGTTTATAAATAGTGAGAATAAAATACCAGGAGGTGGCTATTAAACACCAGCGCCTCTTCTTCAACTAACTGAGGAGCAATGTTCCTTAAAAAGGAAAAACAAAACCAAGCTACCAGTGATCTTATCACTTGGGAGATAAATTGTTCTGTGCCAAACCTGCACTGCAAGAGAATTAATTACAAGGAGATCTGGCAATCTCCATTTATTGTGCTGTGTCATCAAATTCTGTCCGCCGGCATGCGTCAAGGACCAGGTCAAGCTGGATGGAAGAGGAATTGATCATCCTGACAAGGTTCACTTTAGTAAAATTGATGGGTTTTTTTCCCCCAAAGACTTTTTTTCCTTTTTTGACTGATGTGCTAAGAATAGACCCTCCTGACTTTGAAATGATGCTGTTCTTTAGTGAATGTCACAGCCTTTGCTTTGAAGACAACTTGACACTTAAAAGGCTTGACAATAGAATGACTTTGTAATTCAGATAATGCTGGAGTCTCTCACTGCGTTGAGTTTGCAGCGAGATGTAATGTGAAGAAGTAGGAGACACGTATCTGGTGCTGGTTTGAGGACTACACCTCCCACTTTGCAAGCCTGGAAAGAGAAAGCAGAGGCAGCTACTAACAGCTACTGAAATGCTTCTCCTTTAGAAGTGGTAGAAAAAGCAGCACAGTTCATTGTTCAGAAGCTGCAGATGAGGGAATCCAACCCCAGGCCACATTATTCCCACCAGAGCAGGGCAGTAGAGAAATGTGCAATGGGAAGACTGCCAGATAAGCCAGTAGTGAAAAGAATAGATGTGGCCTTTAAGCTTAGTGCAGCAAAGATCCCAGAAGTGCAGATTGCTCTCCCCAGGTTTCCGGGAATGCTGTAGACCTCTGGACTCTGAGAGCGGTCAAAAAACCTGCAAGAAGAATCCTTCCTGAGTGAACTCTAGCTGCTGACAGGAAAATTCATGTATTTAAGTGGAGAAATCAAAGCCCTGTCTTTGCATGAACAGTGACAAAAAATAAAGGGAAAAAAAGGAGAGAAGACACTAGCCCTCTTCGTGAAAATACTGCTGCAAAGGTGTTTTTCAGTGTGCTACAGGAGCCTTTGTTGGTCCTTGGTCTCCCAGGTCCAACGACATTTGTCTTTGCCCAGCTTGACAATAACTAACTGAGGTTAGAGTGTGCTAAGTACCCCAAAGTTAGTTTGTTCTGTTGGGATTTTATTGTTCCTGGAATAATGCTTCAAAGACAGACAACCAGAGATCCCTTTGATATCTCCCCCCACTGCTCCAATACAGTCCCGCTAATTACAGCAGTGTGACCCCAGAGATCCAACATCCCCTTCCATGGGGAAACAGGAGCTGGCAATAAACCACACAGGAGCTCTCAGAAACGTGGCTTTGCTTCGGTGGGCCCATCTCTGACAAAGAGCAATGAGCACTGGCAGCTTTGCAGTAAGAAAAGTGCTGTAACAAGGTCAATGCAGCATTACGGGCTAAGCCTCTGTGGTTGTCAGCCCCAGCTCCCTGCACACGTGAACACACGTGCAAGATGAAGACACAAAGCCCTCAAAAGTGTATTTAAAGCAGTCTAGAACAGCATCAGAGGGCACAGGGAGGTCTAGACCCAGGCAGAAGGCCACTAGACCAGCCCCTTTAGGACTACAATTTGGCCAAGTTGTTCAGATCTTCTCATTTGGGGGGACAACACATGTTCTGAAAGGGACCTGGTACAAATAAGTTGTGCCTCCTCCCAGCTGCACCGCAGAGGAGAAATATCAGTGCTCAGAGGCTGTAAGAAAACCCTGCTTAGAGTGCATTTACAGTTTAATGGTTAGATCTGCTAAATGGGCCGAGATACTGAAGTGGTTGATAATCTCAGAGGGATTAGCGTGGTTTTAGTGGTGCATTTCACAGCGGCTAAACTGAAACTGTCATCTACAGATGTAAAACTTCAGTAATCACAGTGCTTGGTTTTGGGTCTGCAGTAAATATGATTTTGAGGACTACAGCTTCTCTGTCTGTTCACAACTCATTTCATTTATTATCTAGTGGCCTTTGACTTGCTGTAAGAACAGGCAATGTACTGCAAAATAGACTTCTCATTTCATCCTCTAGGCTATAAGTTTCCAGGAAACACGCAGATTTAGGTAAGAAAAGAACTACCCAGGACAAAAATCATTTTGTAGAGCTGCTCTCATATAAAACCATAATATAGAGCTGAAAACTGTAATACAGGCTATCAAAGCCTAGATGGTATAAATTAGGTGAAGCAGAGGAGTGGCCACATTGTCAGGTGGATGAATTAAAGCATTCAATCATAGAACCAGTATCAGGAGAAGAAAAGAATGAAGGGACAAGGGAGAAGCCCTGTCTCTTCAGATGGAAGTCAGTGAGACAAGTAGATGGAGGAAGGTTATTCCAGACAGCGAGAGCTACTCCTGAGATGGTTGCACACAGGCAGCTATGACTCTGCAGGCTGATGAAGAGGTAACTATGGAGATGCTTAAAAGGGGCTTAAGCCAAAAGGAAGGAAGAGTAAGGACACAAATGTCTTTCTGATTGTTCCATAAGAGGCACATTAGAAACAGGCTGTTCCAGACCCAGCCGTTACTCCCAGAGGCACGGAAAACAGGCTGCAGTCAGCAGAGGGGATGGAGAGGGAAGGTGGTGATGAAGAGAATGCTTAATACTAGATTTATGTCACTGCCATACCCATGAGAGCGGCGGCCCACGCGCCTGTCAATAGCGAGGCCATTAGAATAATTGATTTGCTGCAGAGCAGGGGAGTCGGTTTGAAACGTTCTGGTGCGCAGCTGACACCCTGAGCTTTTGGAGGTGGGGAAGTGAACCTCAGAGCATGGAACAGAACGGCCAGAAAAGCGACCGGAGCAAAGCTGTGCGAGGAGAGCTCGGCAACAGAACATGACTCAGATCCCAGCAGGGGATGGGGTTGGGAACTTAAGGAGAGAGAAAGAGACAATAAGGTTAAAACTGGAGCTGGCTGACATTTAACAAACTGGGTTTTTTCAACCACAGTGAATCTGCATGGAATGTGGTGTTGTTGTTGTTGATATTTAACAGTTTTCAGCGGGGGAAAAAGCTTCTTTTATTTTTTAAAGCTATTTCATTTTTGGCTGGGGTAGATACCTCTTTTCTCTTCCTCCTGTTTCCTGTTTGTCACATCCCCTAATACAGTTCACAAAGCAAACAAATAAACCAACCAGGAATCCTTTACCTTTTCTTTCATATTGTCCAGAAAAGCAAAATGGCATTTTCCATCAGTTCAACTAGTTCAAATTCCCTGGGTCCCAAATTGCGTAAGACAAGTAGATATCTCCTCTGAAAGGAAGGATTTAAACCAGTGAGCTAGAGCTTATAGGTTCAGCCTCCAAAGCAAGCCCATACATCAAAACATTAAGCCTGTTGTCAACAGTAGCCCAATGCCCAGCTGAAATTGCTTCCACTCGGATACAGAAGCCACTCAATATTTGCTTCATGCCTTGAGGCCCTTCCACGTCATGTTTTGGTCATTACCAGGTAACAGCCTGCAATGCGTTAAGAACCCGACTAATCCATCCTCAGGGTCTCTCCTTGGTCACCTCAGCAAGAGGGTGTCCCCTTTCCCACCTGCTGGAAGTACGGGTTGTACATGGCAGCATCTGTCCAGATGGCTCCATTATGTAGCACAGTTGGTAGGATTTGTAATGGCTAATGCTGCCCACTCCATCCCAGATGCCCGAAATATGCAAGCTCAAACTACCTTATCCAGGAGACCTGTGTGCCAAACATTCAGCCAGAAATGGTTGGGAAGCCCTATCCCACTTTGGAACTGGATTCTAGTGATCACATTCTTTGCTGTTAACTTAATTAACTAGTTAGTTTTACAACTCTCCCTAAGTAATGCAGAATCAAGTGGGCTGGGCGCAGTTTGGCTCCTCTGCAGCTCCCAGGCTACAGAATGACTACAGCTCAAACACCCCTTCACCAACTGCAATATATGGTTATGTCTAGATTAATGGATATGGATATATCCACTGGAAAAAAACATAACTAGAAGTGGGTGTAAATGGTAGTAAAGCTTATTGTGGTTACTAATTTGTACCATGGCAGCAATAAGCAGATGAACAACAACATTTGTTGCTGACACACGTGGTGCTGGGATGGCAGCAGGGGCTCTCAGTCCTCACGTATGACACAGAGATGGGAACACTCTGCAGCCTCCCAGCACATCTCCCGAGGGCCCTGCAGAACTTCCCTGCTCACATACTGCCAGATGTCTCATACAACCCAACTCGAGAATCTCAGAATCTCATTACTCCATCCCTCCCACTCCACCCAGCAGCAGTGGTCTGCAAAGCCCCACTCAGAAGAAGCCTTTGCTGTTTGAAGGTCACGAAAACCCCATCAACCAGTAACTGCTGGTAATTCTAACACTGCATCAGGCTCTCAACCAGCACGAGGCAGGTTCTCTCCAGGCACAAGCAGGAGCCTGCTGTCCTCTTTGGTCCCTCCTCTACAACCAGTCTCATTGCTTTGACAAACTGATGCTGCAGCAGCAGCAGCACCCTCCCGTACTTCCTTCTCTCAGGTTTTTCATGCATAGAACTGGGATAAATCCACTTCTTTTCCCAGCTCAGTGGATTCTTGCAGAATCTTGTACACACACAAGGTCATAAAGTGAAACCATCTTATGGTAATACCATCCACGGCCAGGAATTTAAATTTCCCTGAGGTTTTGCACAAGCAATTCTTGCTGACTCACCAAACAAGGCAGCAGAAGTGTCAGTGTGTGCTTCCCTGACCTGTCACGAGTAGCAAGTAGAGCAAGAGTAAATGCTGGCAGAGAAGGCCTCATGAGCAGGCAAGGGAACCAAGAGCACACATAAAACTTAGAGATAACCCTCAAAAACACATCTCTCTGGGGAAATCACAGCGAGTACTGCGCAGGAAGAAGCAGCATTTCAACCCACCAGACAAATTGCTCCGCAGGAAATAGTTCCTTTTTTCTCCTCTTTGTCACAGTGCAGCAGAACTCCTCTGTTTACTATGCAGGCACTGCCTGAGGTAATTCCAGCCACCTGCTCTCCATGTGAGTGCAGCCATTTAGATCCAACTCAGCATTAACTCAGAACAAATACAATAATAAAGACCAATTCCGCACACTGTCCATGAGCACTGGTATCCAGGCACCAGCCTGTTTCTATTCACATCTGAAGCATCAGCTCTGTTAGCAACTGAGTCAGGACAATTAGGAGCCACTCTAGTGGGAACACGCAGGGATGCTGGAATGCACAAACAAGGGCCAGAGCGGCACAATCATTCCCACTCTGCAGCTGAGAACCGCTCCAGTGCTAGGACAGCGCCGCAGGCTTCCCCCACCACATCTGCACACACACACAGAGCCAACATGTTGTGGCTGTCAGTGTAAGGACATGAGCGGAGTCACACAGTCCTCTAAGAGTCTTCAGTTATCACAAGATCATAGGATGATCTGGACTGGAAGGAACCTTAATGCTCACCCCTTAAGGTATTGAATGGCTGCTCTAAGGTCTCCCTCTCTCCAGGCTGAATAAGCCCAGTTCTCTAAGCATAGGTACTGGAAGGCTGAAAGAAAAGAGGACCATGGGATGGATTTGTGATGGATTTTTTCCCCAGAAGCCTAATGCAAAAGATTTGTCCCCGGGGACCCCAGGAACAACAACTAAGAGCAGCTCCAGTAGGAAAGCTAATTGCACCGCTCAGCAACTATTGTCATCTGATGAGTTCTGAGCAATTTTCCTTTGCCAGCCAGAAACACTTCTCTCAATTCGAGCTGAAAGCACAGAGAAGTGGGATGGAGCACAGCTCAGGGCCCTACCTGCCCGGAGCAACAGCATTGCCCACACTCCTACTTAACCCCATTCACTCACCTTGCTGCCAGTGGGTACCTGCCTGTCAGAGAACACATACATGCCCATAAGCTGGCAATGAGGCAGGGAAACAGCCCCACCTTTATCTCTTCCCTTTGGGCTTCATTCCATGGAGGAGAATGAAGAGCATGAATTTTACAAGTTTGTCTATTTTTTTCCTTGAATTTCATGCAAAGGTTTTGTGATCACTGTCCCCAAACCCCCATTTTCATTATCTTCCTGGTGAGGAAGCTGTGGGAAGCAATTGCCTTCATTTTCTATAGCTACCCACAGGCCTCCACACCATTAATTAGTGCTCCTATATCAGGTCTGGTAAGTTGGCATGTGACACTAGATCAAATTCTGTTAATTTCTCCATCCCCTGCATACTTTATAGCTATTAACTAGGGTGTGAACTGGCTGCAAGGTGTTATTAAAGTGAGATGTGGAAACACAGATAAAAAAAGACAGAGCGCTAAATCACAGCTAGGCAGATGCTCATCACACTTTGCTTTCAGCAAAACACAGAACCTGGTTTTAGACTAACGGAGAACAGCAGCCTCTCTATTAATGATGCAGAAGAACATGAGGCTCTTTCCTTGAGAAGACGTTAAGTAATATGTTTCCAGACAAATTCTGACACCTTGTTGGAAACCACATAATACTTCATTTCTAACTCTAACAAACTATACCAGATTCTGACTACAACTGGTATGGTGCCTCTATGACCATGCATCCATGGAGAGATTTTGACCCAAGCTCCAAAATCTGCTACAGCATTAATAGGAAAAAAGTATATGTAGGAATTTCTATTATTATTATTATGGTACCCCATCCCTAGTGTTCAAGGCCAGGTTGGACACAGGGGCTTGGAGCAACCTGGTCTAATGGAAGTCGTCCCTGCTCTTGGCAGGGGGTTGGAACTGGATGAGCTTTAAGGTCCCTTCCAACACAAACCAGTGCAGGATTCCATGCTTATTATTATTACTTCAAGAGGCAACCTTCAGGAGTGAAGAGCATCAGCTCTGGCAGTCAGCTGGACTAGTAGCATGGGGACTTCAGCCCAGAGGAAGCTTGGAACTTCAGCCAAGATGCAGCAACTGTGTATAACGTATTTCAATCAAGGAAGAACTGTCCATAAGGTCAGTTCTTCTAGAGACAAAGGTCTGACTGTAACCTTTACTGGGTGGATGGATAACCAAAAAAAAAGCATTAAACATAACAGGGGATAAAAATATGAAATAGCCTCCAAAAAAAGCTTACTACTTAAATGTCAAGCGAAAGAATAAAGTGAGAATTGTCAGACTCTATTCTATTCTTTCCTATAGAATGCAGCAAACACCAGAAAGGGAATGGTCTATGTAAAAAGAAAAAGTCAATACAATGGCAACTGAGTAAAACTGGCAACAAATACAGGCAGCCTGGAATTCAGAAGAGATTTTCTAGCTAGAAGAATGGAGTTCTAAAATAAATGCCCAGTAGGAGCTTCACTAAGCTTAAGCCAGAGCTTGTGAAGTTCAAGACCAAAATGTACAAAAGGAAGTTGTCAATAGGAGGGGACCAGTCTCTGGGCTCCAGGCGCTTCCTGACCCTTCTGCATTCCTAAGTTTTGCATAATATACCACTTTAGTCAAAGTCGTGTGTTTAATCAGCCAGGATATCTGTGACTAGTAGAGAAGCCGAGACCCATTAAACTCCATATTCTGTGCATTGTTCTATAAATAGACTGAACATCATGTTCTTCAGTGTTGGAAAAGATCAAATGATATAGTGCATTTGAAATGATGTTCTGTTGCTTTAATGGTGCCAAGGGTAAGGTAGGATTGAAAGGAGAGCCATAGAGAAGGGGAGGGGAATCTTTCATCTCTGCGAAGTAATGAAGAGGCCCAAAATAAAATCAGGGTCTGACTGTAAGTGGTTCTATCGAATTATATAGGAATATAATGAGTTCTACACTATCTATCTCATTTCCATATGCAGCTCTACAACATCTTCCCCCAAAGCAAAAATGACAGGATATTTAAGCTTGGCTCAAAAGGTTTGAGAGGAAGGAAAGTCCAAATGTGCAGACTCTGTTTCTGAGGGAAAGAAGGTGAAAATGACAGAAGGATGATGTGCAGAAATGAATTTTTCTAACAGTGCTGTAACTCGGCTGCCTGCCTGTTACAATAGCCAGATGGAACCATGGCTTGCAGAATAACAACCAGCACTTATTATATGGGCCATTTGCTTTTCAAATAGCCATTATTTCACTCAGCCTTCAAATGCATGTAATAACCCTGAGCCCTAATTTGGAAGCTTAGCCTGTTGCCAGGCTTTGTTAGAGACGGCAGATCAGCTTCCCAGAGCCCTAAGTAGGACAGATGAGAGTGTTGCCCGATTGCACTGAGGACAGCTCTCCACAGACAGTAGATTCAGTTTGTATCTTGTCCACTCCATTATTTCTGAATGCTTTTCTAGAAATTAAGAGTTTTCCATTTACTGCTTGGCAAGGAAAAACTACCACAATAGGCCAAGGGAGCTGAGCTAGTTTCCACCAGATGAAGGTTTCATCCATTCCCTTTCCAAGTTACATATGTGCACCGAGTTCCAGCTCAGAAGTACACACCGAAGCCTTGCTGAATTCCTTTCTGAATTTTATGCTAAAATTAGTCAAAGGTACCATAGACAAGATCACTTTAGGAAGGTGAGAACAGAGACCAGGTTGAACGGGGCTTGGAGCAACCTGCTCTAGTGGAAGGTGTTCCTGCCCATGGCAGGAGGTTGGAACTGGAGGAGCTTTAAGGTCCCTTCCAACTCCAACCATTCTAGGATTACTACAAGAAAATACTTTTGTCATTCCATACTCTAAGCCCTGTTGTTAAATCTGCAGAAACTCCTGTTTAACTGTACGATCTGCTTGTTATCTTGTCCATATCCTAAAAGCAGCCACATTCTTTCCATCCAGAATTCAAGTCCAGAGCCTAGCCTAAAGAAGAGAAGGCTCAAAGAGATCTTATTAATGTATATAAATACCTGAAGGGAGGGTGCAAAGGGGATGGGACCAGGCACTTTTCAGTGCTGCCCAGTGACAGGACCAGAGGTGATGGGCACAAACTGAACCACAGGAGGCTCCATCTGAACATCAGGAAACACGTTTTCAGTGTGAGGGTGACCGAGCCCTGGCACAGGGTGCCCAGGGAGGTTGTGGTGTTTTCATCCTTGGAGATATTCAAAAGCCACCTGGACACAGCCCTGGGCAACTGGGTCTAGGTGGTCCTGCTTGAGCAGGGGGGTTGGACCAGATGACCTCTGAAGGTCCCCTTCAACATCAACCATTCTGTGATGGATAATGCTAATAATGGCTCCAGTCCAAGGGGGGAAGCAGGAGTGGACATTGGACCCATACATGTAGTACCTGAGGTACTCATCTCCTTGCTGAAGTAGAATAGATCCAGAAAGCTGAAGATGTCTGGCAAATATGAAATTATTTCATAAGTTGTAACTTAGTAGGTTATTACACCACATAAATCAAGAGTGAACATTATCTCCATAAGAACTCGATGAAAATCATTAATAAGTAATAATTAGCTGTTTCCTGGGCCTGCCATCTGGTAAGCATTTTTCCCAGCCAGCTCCTTACACTTCTCCAAAGCAGCAAAAAGATGAAGACAGGGTCTTCTTTCTCCTCTGTCTGTCCCTTTGGGAAATTCAGAAACCCAGGATGCTGACAGCCACTTACACCGTCCTCCCTGATGGACTTCAGCATTCCACGTGGACAGGGCTTCATTGACCCTCCTGCTTATTCTGATTCTTAAGCAGTAAGGAGCTAGAAGTTAGAGACCTGCCTTCCCTTCTGCCTCAGAAACACGTGGGCTCCAAGATCACCAAATTAATCATTCTAACCTGTAAGTGGCTGTCATTAGTATTATTATTTTCATCATATAAATTATCTTCCAGATTAGGTCATATGCATTTTGAGATCCTGTGGTTTCCTAGCAACTCCTCTCACCACTCCACATGCAGACACAATGTGCTGGTTTCTTTTCCTTTTTTAGACTCTCCATGCAGGGGTTATATTCAGTAACAGTGATCTCAGGCCTGGCACTAATGACCTTTAGTCTGTCACATTTGTGGGATGAGATGCAGAAGACAGGTATCACAGATATCCCCCCTCGAAAGGCATTTGCAGCAGATGGCCAGGAAAACAGGGTCCTCCACTCGTCTGTCTTCTGTCCTGCAGACCAGGAGTGCTGAGCTCTGCAGGACAGGGATGACAACAGCATATTCACTCGTGTCACTGGCAGGATTTGGAAGACCCCATCAGCCTAATTCTCTAGGCTTCTGACAGCAATATATGTGGCAGTGCATAGTAAGGTTCCCTGCAATATCCAGCTGCTCCAGTGCTTTCATGGGGAGTCCTGAGTTCAAGGCTTTTGCCTCTGTAATTTACCCCTCATCCGAGCTGCCAAAGCACAGCTCTGCCTGCAACCAAGTCCAGACTGATGCATTATTCCAACAGGTATCAGAAGCCTCCTCTGGAACAGGCAGCTTTTTCCTGCTTCCACACTGTACCAAGTCTTACACTGCTGCCAGGAGCCCTTCATGTCCTCAGTCCACTTTGCCTGTCACATAAAGCAGCATCAAACCCGCTGCAGATCTGAGGGGAGCACTTTGCTACTCTCGAGCCCTTCATTGCTGCCAGTACTGCATCCCACATAGACATACAACAGGTACCCAAATAGCACCTAAAGCTTGTTGCACTCCATGGCTATGCTCTCCAAACAACACACATTCACACACAGACTTCCCCAGAAAAACATGAACTCTCATTTGAGGGTTGTTTCCAGTCTGATGGAAGCTGTCTGGAGGGCCAAACCGATGTTAGGCACTGATTTTAATTAACTTCTCTATCTGAGTTAATCAAGATGTGTACCAAATTTAATCACAATGGGGCACAGAGTTAGGCCATGTGACTAGCCCAGACAATCTTTTGTGGAAGGAGAATAGGATTCACTCCTGGCCTGCCCCAGTGACATTTGTGAAAATAACAATGTCTGTTCTAAACTCCAAAAGCCACAGGGCTTAATTATTTAGATAGTGGCCCTGTTTCAAAGAAGAAAAGAGAACAGACCTCAGAAACGAACCATCTTCAGTCCACATGGAGCACAGCTATTAATATTTGATCCCCTGCTAGCCTGGAGGCACAGGGAATAATGTTCATTACAAAAGCCTGAGACTGAATCCGCTTTACCAATTGACTGAACTGACGATGAGGATGAAACCTTTCCTGCTGTGGGTGAGAAGTCAGGGGCTCTAGCAATTCCTTCAGCAAAGGAGCTGGTACTACATCAAGCACAGAAAGAACTGGAAACCTTCTGTGGTTGCCATCAGAGCTTCACTGTACAGACCATCACTGAATCTAACACCCAGTCCTGATTACAGAAGAGAGGAGATCATTGCAGAAAGCAAGGAACAGAAACACAAAGGCAAATAAAAGTAGTCATTTAATGGAAGTGTAATTAGTAGGAACAGAGAGGCAATGCATGGAATATCATCAGTCCCTTATCCCCTGCTCTCTCCCCCTAACTCATAACTCACACTACTAATTCATACTACTCAGTGAGTAGTAGCCTCTGAGGTTTGTGTTCCAGATGACAGTCTCAGCCCCGTTGTCCTGTTGCATCCTCAGCCTTGCAAATACACCTCACGTCCCTTTCAAAGAGAGCCCTGTGAGATACCTCAGTCCCAGCACAGAGCAAAGCTTCACCAGAGATTTCACCCTCATCTCCTGCCTTGGAGTCTCAACGATAAAATGGGACAATGAAATCTAGGTGAAGTATAGAAAAGAAAGGCAATTTTGGATGGCCCCATTTTGGGTGTCGAAGGAAGACGTAGTTTTCAGACTGATCATGCTCTGTGTCACCCAGTTAAAGCTGCAAACTGGGATCCTGCACGTATCTTTGCTGAGAACCTGTCTGCTTAAGCAGAAGATCTTAAGGTTAAACAAATCTTTCAAATCTTGAGGGCCAGAACCACTCACACATGTACAGTAACAGAGCTCCTGGAATTATAACACTCTCTGGACCCACTGCAGATATTTGCCTCTTGGCTTTACTCTTCCTACAGCGTATACCCATTAGCACCTCTAATTAGAAAGGAAAATCACGAGTTCCATGTTATTTAAAAGATTATGCAGCATTTTAAACTACAGCACAATATAATTATTTTTTAATAGCCACAGCTATTTCATGTATTTACTTTTAATGGTGTTTGAGTCATGAATTAATAGTAGAAAAGAAAAAGGCAAATCAGCACTTGACAGAGAAGCAGGCACCAACTGCTTTTAAAAGAGAAACTGCAACGCTAACAACAGTGTGATCAAAAAGGAAGACAGACTTACTGGTTTTTCTTGTTTGCTTTATTCTGGACTGCTTTTTATCATCTAACTTGGAATTCAAGAAGGCCGGGGACAAATAAAAACATGAAGAGTTGACTCACTGAATCCCAGACTGGTTTATGTTGGAAGGGACTTTAAAGCTCCCCCAGCTCCAACCTCCTGCCACGGGCAGGGACACCTTCCACTAGAGCAGGTTGCTCCAAGCCCCTGTGTCCAACCTGGCCTTGAACACTGCCAGGGATGGGGCAGCCACAGCTTCTCTGGGCACCCTGTGCCAGCACCTCAGCACACACCAGGAATATGTCCAAGACAAGTGTCTCTAGTCCCTGTGCATCTCACCCCAAAAAAAACTATTCACTTTTAATTAAAAGTTAAGGGAAATAGTCTTTTAAAAGACAATTCACTTTTGAAAGGATAAAGAAGTCTGCAGGGCCCCATTTCTCATCTCTGGAAGGGCTGTTAACAGTCCGTGTCAGATTATGCACTTGAGCCAGATATACTCATCTCATTCATGGAGTCAGAGCTGTTCCCACAGCACTTTGTCCTGGTTGTGCCCCCTTTGTATTTCACCCCCAGGTAGAGCGAGAAGCTGAATTTTCCCTCCTCCTGGTATTGCCAGCACAGGACCAGCCACTCCGTGTTCCAGGCTCTAACTTCAGCTTGTTTCCTCTCCACAGAAAGCCCGGCTCGCGAGGATTCGAGTGGCCAAGACAGGCAGCTCCAATGCCTACCTGCACAGCAAGCGCAACGGCCTCCTCAACGAAGCCCTCGAGCTGACGGTACGTGCAGAGCCACTGCTTCCCTTCACAGAGCTTGAGAAGTTCCCTATTCCCATTCCTCTCCCTGGGCTCTCTCCCTTTCTCTCTCCGTTGCCATCTAAGTGCTCATTATCCAGCGTGGAAGCCTCCCACAAGGAATGGCGCTGTGCTGCTGTGACTGTATGTGCTGTATAGAGGGAGAGCTGGAATCCAGCTGCAAGATGGGATGGGAGGAAGCAGCTTCCTGGCCTCCTCCTGGAGACAGGGAAGGATCTGGCCTTCCAGCAAGTGCCATGTTCCCTCAAATCCCTCTGTGTGATGAAGCTGATTTATACAGCCCAGGGTTTACCTATACTATAACTCTCCACTCTCTTCCAACATACAGTTAGTTATTTTCAAGAGTCTCTCCCAACTATGGACTATCTGATCATGTCCAGCAGCAAAATATTCCCTAGTTCTTCTTCCAGGCAGTTTGGTGGTGGGTTTATTTTTAACAGAAAGGCCTCTGGAGGGTAATAGTAGCTATTCATGAGAAGAAAAGTTCTAAGTACATCAGACTGCTCAGCAGAACCAGCGAAAAAAAGAGGAGGTTATTACATTAAGCCTGATCCACACCAGAGCAGGTATTAGCCCATCTCATGGATTTAAGTTCAAATAAATCAGCCTTTTGTGCACGTGGGGAGCAAAGATTGAGACAAAGAATGCATAACTGAGCCATCAGAGCTGCCCAGCCCTTGTTCATGCATCCTTACTTGGGGCCTCATCCTTCAAATGTACACTGTTTTCCCCTTGCATTCATAAAATCAAAGGGTTTTCAACCCATGGTGAAAGCTGCTCACTAGGACCTGAGCCCACTCCTACCTCAGCTCAGTGGGTGCAGCACACAGGGCAGCACCACGTTTTACATGTAGGATGCTCCTCAGTGCAGACCAAGCAGAGGAACCTTGTCATTTACAACTGAGAGAGTTTTAAACGGTCTCTAAAAAAGCACTTCACATTAAGTACAGACTTGGAAAGTAGGATGCCCAGAGCAGTTTCTTTTCTCCCCTCCAAAACAAGTTTGATCCTTCTGACTACACATCTCACGTTGTCTCCTGCTCTGCAAATGGCAGCAACACTCAGAAAATCTGTTTCGGGAACCATATGTTGCTGTTGAGCAGTTCAAGAAACATTTCTTCACCAAGAAGCAACCAGGAAGACTGGTCACACCTCGTCCAGAGCCTTCTCCCCAGGAAGGAAAGGCTCGGGATGGGGTGACAGCTCAGCTGAGATTCTGCTGTTCCGTTACCCAGGAACATGCAAAAATGTGACTACAAATTTAGTTTTGATTTCTAGTTTTTAAAAATGCCAGAAGACTTCGCAGGGACACTCATTTTGCACTTGATCTTCCAGCCTGTCATCCCAACAAGAATCTCCTCACTTCTTTTGTCAACCAAAGCTCCCTGCCAAGACCACTCAGGGAGGAGCAGCTGACGCACCGATGCTCAAGTCCAAAATGCATGAGGTGGAGAGAAATATTTGGCTGAATGGGTTCATTTCCTGGCACTTGCCAGTGGAAGAAGGGTCATTTTGCTGCCTACAAAGCTACTGGAGACATAGGAAGGAAAACAAACATTTCTAAAGAGGTTCTAGAGGATTCTTTACCCATTAATAGCTAAACTTAGATATATAGTAGCACCTAGAACAGGCGCTTTCCCGGGTGCTTATATCATCTATATATCTAGATATATAAATATCTATATTTAGAGCTATTTTATAGCTCTAAATGCTGACATGACGCCCTCACAGCCCACTGAGAGCCACAAATCTGACTTTGAAAAGCACTGAACATTGTGTACAATATTTTGTAAGAAAAGGCACTTCTTGTAGAAATAGTCAAAAGCAAAGGGTATGGGGAAGGAAGAATTACCATCCACCTGTGACAGACAGGAATGTAATTCACTAGGACAAGAACCTTGCCAAAGCCATGCCTGGCACCTGCACAACAACCTGAGGAGTAGCTGCATACCTGAATCAAGAACTAAGACCTGTCTCTCCATCCACAGGTATTAGTCACTTACAGAACATCCTTTGTTGTAAAGGTACCCGTGACCATTTTAGCTCCATGAGGGAAGATTTTCTGTTCTTTCATTTTATGGCAGGAGAACAAACTATTCTTAAAGAGCACAAGATGGGAATGACAGCAGTTTAGGCAGCCAAAATTTTAAGCTGTAAAGAAATGTGGAGTGTGACTTTTGCAGTCGCTCTATTAGTGACCAAAAATATTATCTACACACTGTGCATCCCCATCAGTCAGATTAGTATCAAACTGCTTCATGAGTCAGGTACACATCCCATTTTGGTACCTTGCCCAGGACTCATGCTAACTGTAATGGACTTCACACGGCCAGGCTGCCATAGGGCTGGTTTGTTACCCAGCAGTAATTCCAACTGCAATTACTACATGGCCATGAGTAGATGTTATCACTTTCATTAGTAGCAATCCCACAGTACTGTGATGGATGTAGAACTGGTTTACAGGAGCCCTGCAGTGTGATACACCTTGAGGGTTCACCCAAGGAAACAACTGCCCCAGAAACATGTCTTGGCTGTGGCT
Organism: Nestor notabilis; assembly: GCF_000696875.1. Classification (NCBI taxonomy): domain Eukaryota; kingdom Metazoa; phylum Chordata; class Aves; order Psittaciformes; family Psittacidae; genus Nestor; species Nestor notabilis. The sequence goes on along the minus strand of NW_009939423.1, from coordinate 24,275 downwards.
CTGCAGTCAAACTAAACAGGGAAATAAGGACTGCTCGAGAGACTGAAACGTGCCAGGATGTCCTTTCATTAGCACCAGAATGAATACACTGACACCATCTTTCAAGGGAACAGCACGTCTTCAGCCTGTAGCCTTGTATCAAAATAAAGAGGGAAAGGATTCATCCAAGGACAGCAGCAGGAAGCAGCTCTGCTCCTAGCACAATACAGACTCCTGCTTCAGAAACATGTGGATTTGTGGCATTTTGCATTTGCCGTCTAGACAGGAAGTATTCAGACAGTTTTCTGCTCATTTAGAGAGATTTTTAGTGGGCTTTATGTCAGAAGTGCTCAAGGGATGGTGAGCTTCTTCCCAGGGCAGCAGCCTACATATCATCTTAGAGTTAATCTCCTTGTACAGCTAGCTGAAATTCCCTTTTAGCTAAAACGCTAGGAGGTGTACATCCAAAGAACAGTAGGTTGAGAGGTCTTGGGCCTTTTCACAAGCCGAATCTGCTTAGCCATAGATAAGGGTTATAGCCATTCTCATGGGAAGGGCGAGTGGAACCACAGAACCAGTTCATCTCAGTTCACCAGTGTCCAATTCTGCACGCCGAAGCACTAAATAGAAGAGGAAAAGTGGAAGTATTTTGGATTTCAGAACTGACACTAGTGTGTTTCAGCCTCCCTCCAAGCAACCAGCAGTTCACTGAATGTCTTCCAAGAACAAACTGAATGGTAGCTGGCATCAGATCCTTGCAAAACTGGCATCCCAGCTCATAAAGCAAACCATCCCCCCCCCAGCTTTTTCATTACAGCCAGACTCTTCTAATGAAGACACAGATTTTGTTTGCCTGCAGCAATGTAGGTACTATTGATGCAATCTCTATAGGTACACATTCCTCAACAGTACTATCAAAATCCAAGCATTTCTGTGATGTTGGACTCTCACTGTCCCAGGGCAGCAGTTCTGTAGCTCTCATTCTTAATTCACATGGAGGATGTTCTCAGTGGTGCATACTCTTTGCTTCTGAAAACATTAAGCTGACTGAAGAAAAAGCAAAAGGAAGACAAGGTACAACTCACAGTCACTGATCCTACGCTTTATTCCTGGTCACTGCCATCCCTTGATCCATCCCCATCAGTAGCAAGCTAAGCCTTGTGGTGGAAGGCAGCGGGAGAGACTAAAGCTGTGCTGCCAAAATCTAGTAATTGGCTCAGGTCTTCTGCCAGAGGTAGGGAAGCTCTGTCTTTGCTTTCAGATTCCATTTAGATCTCGTCTCAAGCAAATCCTCATAAAAAGATTCTGTTTGCGACATGTGCTCTTTCTCTCTCTCTTTTCCCAGTGTTTTAGTGCAGCCTTATATCTGCTTTAAGGCTTGCAAGGAGCTCCATGGGAATTGCTCCGCTATGCAGTCAGTAATGTCAGCAGGGTATGAGCAGGACCTGTGGGTGCAGTAACTCACCAACAGGACTATTAATAAGAAAAATGAAACTGATTTTTTGTGTAGGTCACTTCTAAAAATACTTCTGGGAATACTCATCGTCCAAAACAACAGCAACAACAAAAATTCCTGCTTAAGAAGCATTCTCATAGGAATCTATTAGCTCTGTCTACAGTCAGTCAGCTTCCTTAAAGTACCACTTCAGCTGCGTTTTGGCATCTGGCAGAGACAGAGTTATTCCTTCACTTAAGGATCACAGAACCAGCCTGGAAATGGCATCCAGAACACGCGTTTGCAGTGAATCACCAGGACACAAGGGCATATTTAAGAGCAATGCTTTAAGCATAGACGAATTTAACCCCCTTGAGAACAACAGTCTATGTCTTGGCACTTCTGCCAAGATGCTCTGTTGTGTCTCCCATCTCACCCATTTTCTCTCTTGAGCAGTAAGATACTGCTGTTTAGAGTCTAAGCGGAGATTCAAGCCATGCACATCCATTTTGACTTTCAGATTTAGGCACTACGGAAGACACCAGACACCCCTTCCTTAGAGAGCACAGGGAAACATCTTGCAACACCTAATTGCTCTTTTAACACATGCAATTATCTTTGAAAATGCAAGTCATCAAAGACACAGATTAAAAAAGAAGAAGAAGAAAAAAAATCACACTGAATTTCAAGATCAGGAGCTTAAGCATTAATGGTGAGAGAACATCCTTCAAACCCCAGGTCTTAAATCTGCCACCAGAGAAAGTGAGAAAAATGATCCTGGCTCTCCATTAGCACATAAACAGCCCCGACTGCTTCTTTGCCTTCCATTTCTGAGGTGTATCTGCTCATCAGATCACAGGGTGACACGCTCTGTTGTGAGGAATGTAAGCATCTCATTCACTGACAGAGTGTGGAAACAAAAGACAGAGTAATACAGAGTACTGGGTTTCTCTCCCCATACCTAAGCTGACTTAATTGGCTTATTGCTGTGTTGATGGATGTTTGATGCCACACTTTCTGCATAAGCTAACCATTACACACACACTGAACTCAAACTCCTAACCTCTTATCCATTTCCACTTCAGCTATTTCAAGCAGATCAAGTCTCTCAGCTTACCAAAAGCTCAGAGATTGGTTTAAGATCTGTAGTTTATCCTAACCACTAATAACACCACAGTCCGAGCAGTCTCTCCCCCAAATCACCATACAGACACATACCTGATGTTGAAGAACAGACCAGCAAAAGCACCCCAATAAGTCTTTCCAAGCCAGACTCCCTAAACTGAAATGCCAACAACAGCTCCAAGGCGAGACCACTCCTTTTAATAGTTATAACCTAAATACTCTCAGCTGTACCCAATCCCTTCCCAGGTGGCCCAAGCTGGCTGCTTGACTCTAAGCACACCCTGCTCTCTGGATTAGCTTACGAATGTTAGCCACATTTCAACAGTTTAAGGACACGAGAGAAATAGGGGAAAGCTGGTCCCTACTCATACACATGTTGCTGTATAACAAGTCAAGTACCTGGATCATGGGGTCTTCATACAGCTTGTCTTGTTCTGGTTTTGTGCTAAGTGATGCACAAAGGGTTCCTGGTCAGTTTGCAGGACTCTTGGGCACTGTGTTCCTCGAACAGAAATCACAGTAAGCCATCCTACTGAGTAAAAGCCTCAATCCATAAGAAACTAATGAAGATGAGACCTTCTTTCTCCAGGGAACTACTGCCACGTTTCATGTGAACATAAACCCTTTACTACTGCTGCACAATGCTTCTTCATTTGAAGTATGCTTGAAGAGGATCATTGATATATATGTGACTCTATATATACATAGCCTGTTCTTCCCTTCTCCCTGCCTTTTCAGAGGGCTTGGCCACAGGAGGGGTTACACACCTTCCGTTTGTACCAAACCCAGTCCTCAGGACCTGCTACAAACTCCCCAACAACAACCATATCCACTGAGGCAGGCAAAGAGCAGCCCCTTTTACACACTGCAGGTACAAAGCGTGGAAAACAACTAGTGATGTCCATGAAGAGAAGGGACAGAGCCAGGAGTCCTGTCTCTAGAAACAGCATCACAAAGTCTAAACCATGACTCTCAGGCCCACATTTTGGATCTGGCACGCAGCTGTGACACAGGAGGCTTTGGAGATAACACATGCCCAGCACTGCACAGCCCTGAAGGTCAGGCAGAGCCAGGATTTCAGCTCAGGGAAAGCAAGATAGCTTGTGTTTTGCCTCCTAACAGAGACAAGAGATCAAGATACATCTGTTGGCATTCAAAGGTCATGTCAAGTTTAAAAGCCTTAATGTTTTTTGGGGGAAAAAATCAAAGAGCACAGGTCCTTTTTGTTGGGTTTTTTTCCCCTTTACTCTCTGGTTCCTGAGCCTTGACATCGTGTATCAACAGCACTTCCCAGGTTTCCTCCTCAGCTACAAAGCGGCTAGAAACACAGTGGGTTTGAATCGAAGCTGAGTTTCTCACCTGAGTTTACAAGCCAGATCATTAAGGAAGAAAAGGTAACCTCCCGAGAGTCATGAGCAAAACCTGAGAGCTGCACCCCTGACACTGTGATCATTACCCCTGTGAAAACTAATGCTGGGAGTGCTGTTCGCTTGCTTAGTTTTACACCTGGTCTGGGTTTTGTTTTCCTCTCCCTTTTCCTGGCTCTTCAGGGATCCACCGAAGATGAGCAGCACATGACTAAAGGCACCTCCTTAATTGAAAGCCAACATCACCACCTGCTGCACTGCCTGGAAAAAACAACCGTAAGTACCAACACGATCCTTTTACATCTTACTCCTTGTGCCTGGCCCAGGCTTCCTATGGGCAGAGCATGGTCTGAAGTGGCCCTCAGACATACTCAGTAGACCTTAAAACTATGCCGGAGGGGGCTGACACTCAAGCTCCCGATGCAGTGGGTTAAATGCACTTCTATTTCATTGTCCTCTTAAAAAGTAATAATTACTGTGCAAAGGCATCAAGATGTGATTATCTGCTAAGCCACAGTCACCTGCACCAGCACCAAGTCAATAGCAAGTTGCTCAGTCAAGTTCACTTGAATGCAAATAACTCTTCAGCGTGGGGTTAAGGAGATCCTATAAACATCATGTACCTTAAGTTTAATTTCTGCAGTGTTTCTAAAATAGAACTGAGCTGTATTTGTCTTGTGCTGTCAGTCACCCCTGTCACTTGTGCTCAGTAGCAATAAAGGACGGTTCTGCTGCTTTGAGAGGAGGAAGATGCTGTCAGTGACTCCAAACTACAACCTGGTCACCAGTGCCAACAGGCTGGGAAAAAATTACCTTTAGCCCTTTTATATGGCAGATGAACTCTCTTAATGGGCTTAAAGGTTGCACATATCTTTTCCCAGTACAGTTCTGGTTACAAGAGCAGGTAATTTATCTCAAAGCCAGTCAAGCAGTTTCTGTAACAGGACTTTTCTGTTTGCATCATACAAGGAGTTGGGAGTGAGAATTGTATTTTTCATTATTAAGTGATGTCATTTGCAAGTCTCTAGAACATTTTATGTCTTTATTCGAGACATGTTTTACTTCCAGGTTTATATAAAAGGTTCTGCAGTAACGGGATACATTATGAGATGTCCCTGCCCATGGCAGGGGGGTTGGAACTAGATGATCTCAAGGTCCTTTCCAACCCTAACTATTCTATGATTATCTATACCATGATTCATTCTGCAAAGAATGAAGGGAGGTTAGCACCTGAAATATTCATGCCTTTTTCTATCTGCATCCATCATCAAATGTACTTTTGATTTCTGACGTGCGAGAGCTTTCTTTTAGATAAATCACCTTCACTTCCATAGTTTGGCTTATGCTGGAATAACACCACTTAGGTTTCAGCGATACACTGGAAGATGTTTGGTTAATTACAGTGACCTGCTGAGTGCAGCTGGTTTGTCACAATGAGCGCAAAAGGTCACGATTCCACAGACCATGAACTGGTTCTTCCTGTATCAATGACTACTGAATTCATTTTATAAGCCTCATCTTGCCTTGATTTCTATCAATTTTGGATGTCACATAACAAGCAGATATTTCACAATCTGACTCTTCAGTTCAGAACTTTATGCTTAAAACCTCTACTACTGTGACCCATATTTTACAAGAGTAATTTCATTTGCAAACTTTAACAAATTGGCTGAAGCAGAAGCTGCCAACGCTGCCTCCAGGCCTGCCCTTGTAAGGCCCCCACTTTGTACAAGTTCTGACCTCTGCATGGGCAGGTGGACATCTCTGGGAGCTGCACGAGTTGCTCCATTACTAATGAGCCCATTATGTGCTGGGAGTAACACAGCCAAAGCACATCCTCATTTGTGGATGCATTAGCCCACCACGCTAATGAGGCTGGATCGCCTCCAGCACACAAACCTACTCATTGAGTATCATGGTTGAAGATGTCCCAAATGTTGCTCTTTTCAGCAAAGAACAGCAATAACTGTGTTACTTCAAATTTTAATTAAAACCTAGAGGGAGAATCTGCACAGTATTTAATGAGTTTTCCTCCACCTTTTTCAGGCAGTTCTTACCATGATGTTGTATCAATTCACGCAGCAAGTTTAGAGTCTGGTCTGGAATTATCAATCAAAATAGTTTCAATCAGCTTGTGTGGAAATTCTGTAGTTCACATAATCGATTAAAATACTAGTGAACGGTTCTCCTCCCAAAATTCAAAGCCTAGTAAAGGAATTTTTCAACTCTGAAGAGTCATTTTGTGACCAAGTTGCAGGAATGGAATGAGGAATGTGCCATGGTTGCAAATTTGTTTCAATGGGCAATTCACCTTTTCTTAAACGAGGCAGAAGGATTCTACAAGTACATTTATTGCCATGGTATCTGTGGTTGTGCATAGAGCCTTACAACCCACTGGCTGTGAACAGCTCCCAGATCTGGTGTGTCAGATGATAGTGACCCTGAAGTACTTCTAGTTGCCATAACTGAGACTACTTTGTCCCATTAACGCAACAGATGGAGTTTATTCAAACAAAAGGAGCTGTTTCCCACTCGTTCCAACTCCCAGATTGAGTATGGACATTTACATGCCATGTTTTCTCTAAATGCCAAGTGCATTGGATCAGTCCTTCAGCCCAAACCTTTCTTCTCTGTTTTCATGGAGTATGATCACAATCCACATCCATTGGTGACCCAATGGCAGTACAATTCCAATTCACTGCTTGTGAGTCAGCATCTGAAACTTTGTTCTCCTTTGCCTTCAGCTGCCAAAAGATCAAAGCAATAAAGTTGTTACCAATTTTGGTTTATTTCCAAAAATATGGCATTAAGAAGCTTACGTGTGAGAAGCAAGGAACAAAGGGGGCTGATTCAGGCAAGGTTTGGTAAAGAGCAGGTGCTGTTGCCCATTCAAACTTGAGCAAGCCAGCTGGAATGCTGAGGCAATAGATGCAGTGCTGGGACTAAAGTTCTGAATGCTGGTATGGACAATCAATGGTGTTTTTATCTTTTGTTGGCATGTTGTCCCGTAGGGATTGTCCTATCTTGTGGATGATCCCCTGTTATCTGTACGAACTTCCACCATCAAGGTACTTCCTTTTTAATTCAATCTGTTTTCTCTATGGTCTCTGTGACGTGTCTGGAGAGTGTTTGCTTCTTTTCTTGGTCCTGGTCTTGTCCTTGGGAGTTTGTGCACGTGGCTCTTTCTTGGCTATCCGGTACTCGTGTTTCCTGTGAGTTGTGATTGTTCCAGTGAACACCAATGCCTGCCTTCACCATGGTTGCTTTTGTTTCCCATCCTTTCTGATGCTGAGAGGGACTGGCTGAAGTATGTTCACTAGAACTACTTGGGTGTTCATACACACACATACGAGTTTGTTCTTTCAGGATTTCTTAGCACAAAAGCTCTTTACAGATTCAGCTTTCTGAATTTCCTTCCCCTCCACACTTCCTACTCTCACCTGCCATGTTTATTTCCACTCAACTAACAGCACCCAACAAACTGCAGGTATGCTTTGAACCCAACAGCCAATACAAGCAACATCCTGCAGTTAAGTAATATGCCAAGATGGCCATCCAAATAAAACACAATCCTGGACTCAGGCACAAATCAAAAGGAGCATGAAACTCCTCTTGGGTTTCATAACCATGTGGTATTGCAGACTCTGAAGCCAATGCTGGAATCCAGGCACAGAAATGAAAGGAAATTTGAACACAATATATTAACTATCTCAGACTACATAAGCAAGGCAGCACTGATAGACTATCATGCCTTTGTCACAGCAACAGCTTCTTTTATTCCCCTGCTGATGCAGGAGAGCAAAATCTTCTCTTGGTTCAGTGAGTGAAAGGGCAGAGTCATTTCTTTTTTAAGACCTGCCTAGTGCAGGTAGTTTCAGACAGAGGCAGAGAACACCTCACAGAGCCAAGGGGCTGACACATCCCAACCAGCCCAGCAAAAGGTGCCGTTGCAAATAAGCTGCTGGTGCCACGGAGAGTAATGGAACTGTTTCTTCCCCTGCCAGAACCACGAGTTCATAGATGAGCAACTGTTCGAGCAGAACTGCATGGAGAGCTCAATGCAGAACTATCCTTCCTCTCGGAGCCCCTCCTTGTCAAGTCACCACGGCCTGACCACCTCCTGCTGCTCTCGCCGTAACAAGAAGACCACTCACCTTCCCAACTCCAGCGTGCCGGCCACCCGCCTGCGGAGCATGCAGGAGCTCAGCACCATCCACATCCAGTGCAGTGAGCAGCCCTCCCTTACAACAAGGTACAGTAAGTAGGCTCTTGCTGCTAACTACTGCATGCAAACCTCTGAAGCACATTATCCAACCGGATGTTTTTGCAGGCCTCTTCTCCAAATAGCCCAAACCTTTACTGGAGCAGAGGCAACTGGCTAATGAGTGTCTATCAGCAAAAGCTGCTAGAGAGCTGTACACACTGACATGGTCCACACCAGGGACACGCCACTGATTTTAGCTGCCCTAAAGTCTAAATGACAACTGTAAGCATCAAAAATCACTGGGAAAGAAATAAGGAGGAGTTTCACAATGGTATCTTAGTAGCTCTCACCTAAAAAGCCATTAGTGACACAGGTGAAGAAGTAGCTCTTAATAGAAAAGTCTGAAATTTTCATTTTATACATAGCTTGCTGAAAAAAAGAAAATCATTTCTTCACCATACCTTCCTTGTACATATTAAATTACTTCCTAAATCCCCCTCAGCCCATTAAGCTTCTTGTACAGAAGACTGGTTTTGAGCTTCCCATTCTTCATCTCCCCACTCCTATCAAAGGGCTGTAGAAACTGAATCGAAGCTGCCTTTAGGGCAGCAAGTGATTACTTTGTGCCAGGCTGAAGTCAGAAGGGCATTTCAGAGAAAGAATTATGAATGAATACACACAAAACAAGTCTCTCGCTATTGCAGTTTCAAAATAACAATGGTTTAGGCCAGCACTTGTAATTCAGGGGAATGTCAACTATTCTGCCTTTGAGCAACCTGCTCTAGTGGAAGGTGTCCCTGCCCGTGGCAGGGGGTTGGGACTGGATGAGCTTTAAGGTCCCTTCCAACACAAACCAACCTGGGATGCTGTGATTTCAGAGGGTCAGATGTCAGTGATATTTTACGTGTCAACGCTGTTCATTATTTCACTTGCTTACCAAACTGTAAGAATGGAGAGAGGAAGAAAAGCTTTTGAATTGTTCTTCATGTGGAATGCAACTAACTGGGTGTACTGGTTACCACTGGCAGAACCACCCAGTCCCTAAGACTGCCCCACTCTCAGCTTGTGACTGAGGCAACCGGGGAGCAGAATGGGTTCTGCAGTGTTCTTGGGATGCTTGAGCGATCCAGAAACATCCTCCTGGTGAGTCACCCTGAGATAACAACAGCAATAGCTTCCCAACTGGGAGCTTTACATTTCCAAAAGGACAGGCCTTGTGTTTAAAATGAACATGTTGGGCTGGTAATAGCAGACTCCTGTAGCTGTGCAGTTGCACAGAAATCAACCTATCATTTTCCCCTCTGTAATTAATTATAGGATGCAATTGATGCAGATCTAATAAGAATGCTCCCAGCTGCCAGATCACTGAAACTGCTGCAGAGAGATGGAAAAAAAATAGAGAAGATCAAGGGACAGTGAATTTGAAAGAGGCATTTGAAATGCAAGGAAGACAACACCTCTTTCTCAGAAAGAACTACCTGTGCTCTGACAAGGTGCAGTGCACAGGACAGTACATTTAGATGCCCTCTTAAGTAAACTAGAATTATGAAAGAATGAAATAGAAACATAGAACACTTTACCCTGTGAAATGCTGTATCCTAACGTGGGGGAACATTAAAGCAGCTTAGTGTAATCTGGGTAGAAATAAATGATGCCTTGAAGGGACTGGGGGGAACATTTAAGTGGAGCCTCCTGAATATTTCAGTACCCTTAGTTCAGAGGAATAAGATGCTCATTAAGAACAAGTCCCATTCCCATCCTCTCTACTGTCTGGTTCCAAAAAGTACAAAAGCCAAACACTAAATTTGTTTTCTAGTCGTTCCAGTCTCAACATGAAATCAGATGATGGGCTGAGACCGAACTGCAAAACTGCCCAGATAACAACAGCCATCATCAGCATCCCCACGCCGCCAGCACTCACGCCAGAAGGTGAGAGCAGACCTCCACCCAGCAGCCCCAGCCATGCCACGAACATTCCCACCACCACCACAAGCAACATAGTCAAGGTCTCTGCCTTGTAAGACGTCTCATGCACAGAAGGAGGCTGGAAGACCAGTGCCCCTCTCCCTCCACACCTCCATGTTCCTTTCTTGCTGCAAATTGTGCCTGGATGGACCAACCTGACATTTTGTCATCGAATTAGCAATGGAGACCTAACGAGGCAGCTTTCTCCAGACTCACGTCATGCTGTGGACTGAGGAAGGATTAGGAAAGGGAGGAAGAGGCTGGTTAAAGGAAAGACCTGCATGGAGAGCGGGTTGTGCCATGGTACAGGGCAAAAATCACCTGCAGAGACTGGAGGGAAAAAAATCATCATGGCAACAAGAGTCAATAAAGAAAATGGGAATATAACACTGTGTATCGCAGCACCTTTTTAAAGGTTTTTAATGGATAATATTTATTCATGAGGAAATGACTGAAAAGGTGAAAAACAATGGATTTTGTGAATTTTTTTTCTTCATGGAGCAGAACCTTTAAACCAACCAAAATTTCACATTTTGGGTTTTTTTCTTTTATAGGAAAAGCTATAGACAAAGAAGCCACCTGGCACAGAAACCTATTGCATTCCTGTGTGTGTGTGCATGCGAGTGTGCAGCACAAGCCCCGAGTTACCCGCAGCAGAGCACGTGCCCACGATTGGCTGCACAGTGGGAAAACACAAACACGTGTCAGCACACCCATGTGCACACACACACACTCCCCCCTCACCTACTCCACCCTGGATGGCATTCTTTATTTAGCCAATTTTGTATCCGCCTTTTAAGTCAATACAGTGCAATTGCAAACAGTGTGTTTGTCTGCTAATTATTGTCTGTGAAAACATATTTGTGCAAAAAAGAAAAAACAAGGAAAAAAAAAAAAGACAAGCTTTAGTAGAGTTTTAGTCCCACAGGGGGATCTGCTTTCTGATTTTGTTATCACTTACTTGTAAGAGTGTGACTAGATTACCAGTTCTGTATTTTTAAACAGGAAAACAATAAAAACCAAGGTAGGATTCTTTTTTTAATCCTGGACACACAAATGGCAAAGAATGAGAAAGCACCGAGCTCAACTGCATCACGCCTTCATCAGGCTGACAGAGGTTTCTTGTAATGTATGCCCATGGGTTTTCATTTTTGGTTTCTCTAGATCAATTTCTTTGCTAGCACTGGATATACAACCTATTGTAAATAGTAGCCAAATAATGTCTGGATCTATACTTGATAATAATTAACCCCAGAGCCAAATATCTTGCATGGACAGAGAGGTATTTGGCTTTTTCACAGTCTTAGGGCTCCAGCTGTCTCATCAATGGCTTCTGGGTTGCATTGATTTTGGGGGTAGACTAGGTTTGCTGTTTTATTTCTCCAGTCCCAGCACAAGATCTACAGCATGCATCCACTTGAGAAGGGGGAGCAGTACTGGAGTTTGGAAAACACTTGATCAAGTGTGGTATAGACAGGGTTTTCTTTTTGCAGTTCTACATTTAGCTTGGGAAAAGTCACACACTTCTAGTGAACCAAAAACTGCAGCAACACTGTGTGTGGCACTGCCAAGACACTGACACTTCTCCCTAAGCTGTGGTCAGTCCTCGCACCTCGTTCTAGATCTTTCTAGGAATGATTTATTGCAAGGAAATGGGTCTGAAACACAACTGATTTTCCCCCCATTAAGATGAGTAACATTTTCCTTCCATTCTGCCTTTCTCAAGTCCCCTTTTCATACTAGGCAGGACCTACGAAGGGCAGAGTGAGCAACACCACCACCCAGCTTTCCATCTGTCATACACTTCGGTTAATTACTGTGGTCATGCACAAACGCCTCTTCAAGGCCCTACACACACCCAGGAATGGTGATGCACCCAACAGCTTGTAGATAATAAGGGAACATTTCAAGTGTCCTGTTTCTGAACAGTGATTTTACCAACACTGGAGCTAAAAGAACTACATGAAGCATGTTTGAGACTGATTCAGCAAAGGGATGCCTTTTTTTTAACATCTGTCATAATCTATCCTGATGTAATATTTATATACACATATACATGCATACACATATAAATAAATAGACACATACATGTATAGATAGATAAATAGACCTACATGCTGACTTAAACATGCGAGCTAGCAATGTGCTTTGTTAGCACTCCTAACCTCTTAGTCTAGAGAACAGACTCAGATGGCTGATGCATTAACTCAATAGCCTCCTTCGAATCCTACCACATCCTAGGAATATTAGGGCTATGGCTAAGCCTTCAGTAGCTGTACCAGCTTATAGTCATTTATTCCAGTGCTGTAGTATGTTACCCAAAACTATGTTTAGTCCTGTTTTAAATGATTAAAACGCTCTGCCTTTGCTGCTTCCTGTAGGAGGTTATACTGCAGTTAATCTAACCACAATTGAGTTTTTCTTGGTGTTTTAATTTACTCTTTGCTTTAATTTCATTATTTGTCATCATCTGCTCCCCATCTGAACACCCTCACTCTTGTAGATCAGAGGCCTTGCTCTCCACCACTCACCACCTTGCAACTTCATTGACACTGGCACAGAACGAGCGTTAAATGTGACCATGCTGACAGGGTACAGTGCTCCTTCCAGTGTGCAGGAGTACATGATTACAAAGAGCCAGGGACTCACCATGGACTCTCAGTGCTGCCTTTCTTATTCCTGATTTACTGTGGAGTGGTAAACAAACCACTTCATGTCTCTGCACCCCTTTGTCTGTGAATAGCAATCATGGCAGCCCTTGTCTGGAGCACTATTGGTGTGTTTAATTGCCATCAATCCAGATGCTTTTTGGAAAGAAAAAAAAAAAACCCAACATTTTTAAGAGAAAAATAAAAAAATAAAGAAAGAGGAAAGTCAGTCCCTGGGGTTTCTGGCTGGCTGCTTGGGCTCAGGTTGTCAAGGCAGCCATGGCCTTTGTTCTCTTCCACAGAAGAGGAATCATTGTTATCCTTGCTCAAAAATACATAGCTTGCCTCTTCTACCATTAACTTAGCAAGTGCTGCCCCATGCACAGACTTTCAGAGGATAAAGACAGACAAAATTAAGACAGTCTGAGCCTAGAGGAACAGGACTAAAAATATTTTTAATGGAGGCATTAGCTCCCTTTATACACTGATTTGAAGTAGACTGAGTAATACTTCTGAAAGCTCTTGAAAATATGCTACTAAAAAACCTCCCTGCATTGCCCAACACAGCTACATCCTCATTATAAGAGCTCTGTGCATTCATGGAAACAGCAAAGACAAGAATCTCTCACCACTGGATCAGTGGTTGGTAGGGCATAGCACAGCATCCTTCAAACGGAATGCAGGGAAGAAGGGAACAGCACGGGAGCTGCACTACAGCCTCTTATTCCCACAATGAAGGGAGGCAATTAGCTTTACTAAATTGCAAGGCTCTTTATAATAGTGAAATAGCAAATTATAAACCATCTTAGCAACTTATAAACTAACTTAGCAACCATCCCGAAGGAGGCTGTAGTGAGGTGGGAATCGATCTCTTCTCCTAAGCAACAAGCAATGGGACAAGAGGAAACAGCCTCCAGCTGTGCCAGGGAAGGTTTAGACTGGGTACTGGGAACGATTCCTTCCCCCAAAGGGTGCTCAGGCATTAGAACAGGCTGCCCAGGGCAGTGCTGGCGTCACCATCCCTCCAAGTGTTCACACACCGTGCAGCCAAGACCCTTAGTGACATGGTTTAGTGGTGACCTTGGCAGTGCTGGGGAATGGTTGGACTTGATGAGCTTAAACGTCTTTTCCAACCTAATTTATTCCATGATTACTAAGGCCAAGACATTCCTGAAAATTCCTTGGCCAGAATTTTAACTGAAGGATTCAGGCCATTCTCTTCAGGAGTGCCCAGTGCTGCCCTTCCCTAGGGCCACACACACACAGTGACACAGATACACAAACCAGCACTTACCCCTGCAATCCTGCTCGGTCCTGATGCACACAGAAGGAAGGGGGCTTCTTCAGCTGTGGGCTACATCTAGGTGGAAAAGCATCCAGCAACTTAGGTAGGTTCTAGTCCTGACACCTTTCTGAAAGGCAGGTGGTATAAAACAGCCTGATCATCAAGACTGCTCAACGAAGTGTCTCTAGTACATTGGCAGTTCATTTCAAAAGCCTTCCCCCTCCAATTCTTTACCGCCTTTTATAGTTTTAGAGAAGTTCATCAAAAATAAATAAAACCAAATTGTTTGTACGAAAAGCAAGTAGAAGGGGATTATTTTTTTCAGTCTTTCATATAGCAATATTAAAAATATCAAAGGAGCAAGATCATTTTGTTCCCTTTCCAAAACCTTTTCTGCAGGAGATCTCTTTTCACAGCTTTTCAGCATATTCTAGTAGTAGATTTACTCTTTCCACACCTGGCATTAGGCTGCTAATAGCAGCCCAACTGGCAAAGAATGATGAGAAATAGCTTCTACGTCTAGTCTTTCTGATAACCCCCTTTTATGATAATTTTCCTTAAAAAAAAAAAAAGTCTTAAGGACACCCACAAAGACGAGGCCACTGAAAGAATTAAGAAAAGCAATCCCTCCTCTGCCTGCACAAGATCCTTCACTGCAATATATTGTGTGTATTCTCTAGATTAGATTTAAAATTCTCCAAGGAAAGGACTTCAACTGCTTCCCTGGAGAGCTTATTCCAGGCTGATAGATCTCAACGCCAAGGATTTTTCCCCTGCTGTTCAGTCATAATTCCTTCCTTATTTTTCCTCTCTTGCTCCCATTGTACATCCTCAGCAGATTGTAAATTAGCTGCCTACCAACAGAAGAGGAATATAAACTTTCTACAGGAAATTCTTATCCCAGAGACTGCTTTTGTCTGTCAAATGATTATCATTGTTAAAAGGGAACTGGGGAAAAGGTGAGCTAAGTAACACACAGCTTTAGCATGGAATAAAGCTAGCAGGGAATTCAAAACACATCCTTCTTTACAGTTGGCCAAAAATACAGATTTGAATCAATGCTGCTTGTTTAACCCAAAACAGTTGATAATACAAACTGCAAACCAGCATTTCTCATTCTAGTTTAGACAGCTTCAGGTGTGTGCATGAAAACTGGATTAATCCCAGCTAAAGCAAGCAATGTTTCTTCAAATAGTTTGCTTTTTTAAGTAAAGAGGTTGTAAACATGTTGTATCTTACATGTATTATACAGCAAATTCAGTGAATTAAAAATCACCTTTTATTTATGGGTTAAACCATCCCTTGGATCCAGTAATATTTTGTCAATGGCAGAGTTACAAAATCAGCATACATGGATGGCTTGTGAATATCAGCAGCTTTGAACTGAAGACTTAATTCTGCTTTTACAGTAAATGGTATAGGTGATTAGCATACCTTTTCCATATAATTTACCAATCAAACTTATCTTAGTTGATTAAAAACCACATATTTTTCTCTAACACTTTAAGCAACTGCACTACACACATGACTTCAGAGCTCGAGTTTTTAGGCTTCACATTTAATGATGCCAGAAACACTCTTCATAAAGGTTTCATCTTTCTAAAACTTTTAAGAGCCAACAGAAGGCAGCGTGCATGTTGATTAGAGCTAGGAGCTGGCATCTGTGTTCTAGCAACCCATGTTCTACTCCTGTCTTGATGAATCAGTAAGTGACCTCGAAGAAGTCATTTCACCTCTCTGCCAATTACCCAAGCTGTAGAGAGTTTGATACCTCCTCCTTCAGTAAGTGAAGTTCAATTCATGAACACCTACAAAACACCAGAGAATTCTGGGGAAAGCATACCAGAAAAGTAGTGCTACTCACATTCAGAATGCAAAACTGTGCCAGAAAAGCGTCAGGTGGAACAGTCGAAAGACCAGGTGACAAAGAGCTTGTGAAAATTCCTTCTCCAGTTTCCCTCCAAGTCAGTAGTCTGTTACTTTGTGTGTATATGTGTGCACGTGTTTCTTTTCATTCTGATTTAAACTAGTGCTAGTCACAGAAGTCACACAGCTGTCTGGGTGAGAAGTTACCAACCACACCAAATGCTCTTCTTTGTTCTGTTGCAACTATGGGTGGGAGCTCCCACTGGCTCCTCGGACCAATGAAGTATCTTACAAAACGTGTGTGATGGTTTATTTTTGATAAATCAGTGAGGCATTCCAATGCAATGGTGTTTTCTTTAGAAGTTTTATGTTAGGAGAAGCTCTCAACCTTATTATTTTCTATTTTCGTACTTTAACTGGGCTTTGCTTACAAACATCAGAGGACAGATACAAAATGTACTGTATACAACTGCAGGTAGCTTCATTTGAGAACAACTTTCTAGAAGAACCAAGTTTCCTGTTGTCTTCTTTTGGAATTGTAGTGCATATGTTGAAACTTGTATATCATTTACAGTATTGAGTCTTGTGCCACTGCTGTACCTGATGTATCCAATCTGGATTAAACAGAGTATGTGCCACAAATACCAAGATGCTGCTGTAGATTTCTTACTAAAAAAATTCTGCAAGGTTCTTTTGGAGAACTCTGGGTTTCAGCCTAAGCCACTTGAGTTGCATTTAAACAGTTAAACATTTAAACTCCTACTTAAGCAAACACGAATAAAAACAGCAGGATGTCTAAGATGTTATAGGAGAGCAATAATGCAGATACCTAAGTGCATCTCCTACAGTACCCTCCTTTTGAACATTAAAAACGGCAACAAAATTCACCTTGGAAGCAAAATCCTATCTCTTGGCCTTCTCAAACTGCGCAGGCAAAACCTAGGTGAGCCCCCTCCCTGGGGTGGTTTGTGACACAGAGGGAAGAAGGCAGGAGAAAACAGTACAGAAGGAACAATGCTTCTAACAAGATGCTTATTATGTTCAAAAAGTACCTCTTCTGCCTTTCTTTTACAGGGTAATCTCATCTCAGCAATTCTGTTTAGGCCAAAGTCTTGCATTCTGTATTGCAGACAGGGCCAGCTTTGTTCCAACTGCAAAACAGAAGCTGTTCCTTAGAGGTATTAATTCAAGTTTTCAGAATTCATTAAGCTGAAATTCACATTTCATACTAGGTGGCCTCTAACACCCACAGCTTTAGAGCTGAACAGAAAAGGTGACAAGACACTTTCCTCTCTTGCAGTAAAGGCTGACACCCACGAGGGGCCAGCATCACCCTGTTGCAGGACACCACACAGCGCCTGCAGTCCCCTGCTCACCAGGCTCAGGCTGCACTTCTGAGCCACTCCTGAGCTAGATCGATCTTACACTTCTCCTGCACAGTGAAGAGAGCCTGAACTGCGTGGTATAAAGTTTAGACGCACCACTCCACAAGAAGGTTGGAAGTACTGCCAGGGACAGTAATTACAGGGGGAATTATGCAGGAACATGTGGAAATCTCAGGCAGCTGAGTGAAAACATACTCTGTTTCTCAAAATGGATTTCAAAGTTGTTGAAGGCAAGCAACCAAACATTCCTGAAGACACCCATTTCACCACATTAAAGCAGCAAGTCTCACTGGAAGTATAGTTCATGGTAGATAGGAAGCTTTTACTAAGAAAATTCCAGCCTTACTCTGGAAAAAAAATAAAAAAAAAAACAGAAAAAACCACTAAAACCACACAAACTGTATCTGCTCTGCTAAACTTTGGGAAATCAAAGAAACTAGAAGAAATCCATCTCTCTTATCCCAAACATTCTAAAGCCAGAAGATGAAGTTTCAAAATTAGCATGGAGTCAACCTAGGCTAAATACCCAGACCCAACCAGCACTCTCCTCATCCTGCTTCAGGACACCTACGTATAAAGCAGTGCAAGCCACAGGAAACACCAATTAGTTTTAGTACTAACAGGTAATTTCATTTCTAATTAAAGCTTTCCTGTAAGTGTGGCGAGTCTGATACTGCTGCACCCACAGGGACAGAGCAATTATGACTGCTGCACGTTTTCTACATAATTAAACCATCCTCTACTACACTGTGTGCTATACACCCACCTATAGAAATGTTATTTACACAGCGTTAATTAACCAGACTGAAATTAGCAATACAGACATTGAGATGAAGGTTTCACTCTGCTGCTTAAGTGGTATATAATCAGTGCCTGGTGTTTAATAAGAGAACTATGGGAAATGAAATTAATCTCCAGCTATAAACAGACCATGTAGCCTTACCATGAATTCATCTTCACCTGAAAGTCACATGGAAAACAAGTCAGGCAAAACTGGGGCTGGTTTGTATTTTCTCCTTACTGACATTTCTGAGGTGTAAGTGGCTGCCTTTTCTCTTCCCTGGTTTACTTTGCTTTGTAAAGATCGCAACTGAACATCCAGCTCTTTCATTTCCTTTTATTAAAAACTCATAATACCAACACTGGAATGCATGTAAGACATTTACCTAGACAAGTTTTCTTCAATCTTAAACAACGGCCATTTGACAGTGTACTCCTAGACCAGCAGTTGTTTCCACAGATAGTGTCCCCTCATTGCACCAACCAGCCACCCCGATGGCAGCGTGAACACATCAATCACTTTTCAGCAGTTCCTGAAAATAGACCGAGTTGGCATGACAGGCACTCATCCACCTGAACTGTCTGTAACTTTCTGTGTACTGAGACACTGCAGCATAGTAGTTTTGCCACGCCTGGTAATAGTATTTCCAGTAGTTTTTGTAACTTAACTCCGCAGCAGGAACACCATCATCCCAAGAGCTGCAGGAGCAGTCATCTTCAGTTGTTCTCGTGGCAGGACTAGGGAAGCGATGGTCCTGGCTTTGCTTTGGTTTAGCATTTTGTTTCAGAACTTTCTTTTTCACTTGATTTTGCTTTGGGACTTGAGACAGCTTCTGAGGCCTCTCTGGTGTACGGCAGAAACCCGCACGACTCTGACGTGCTGGGGGAACAGCACTGACACCCTTCTTCTCCCGTGTATCTGAAAGAGCTTCAAAGTCAGAGTTGTTTTCCCTACTACTGGAAGAAGCCGTGGAACTGTATGAATCATCACTATCTCCAGACACACCACCATTTGCTACCACCTCTGGATAAGGTTCCACCTCTTTCCACTGTACATCACCATTTCTGGGGAGCTCGCATTGTTCTCCTGGGCCCGAGTAGCTTCTTAAAATTTCTACTTCTCTATCCAACCCTTCTTTGATGAAATATTCATAGTCTTCAACAAACTCCGAGAAGCTCCAGGGGTGGTTGGATGTGTCTTTGAAAGAAGACAAGCATGGAATTCTGGGGAGATTTTTTTTTAAGGCCTCCTCATCTGCAGCCTGAGCATTATACTGTCCATCCTTTCTGGAAATGGTTTTGGCTTGATTCCTCTGTTCTGTGCCACTACTTGAAGTTTGGAGTTTTCTACTGCCACCTTTGTCTGTTTTTGCAGAATTTGTGCACTTTATCTGCTTTTGCTTTGGAGCCTTTTTTGGCCTTTCTGCAGAAGAATTATCACCTGGAAGGTTATAGAAAGGCTGGCGCACCTCTGAAAAACTATTTTGGACAGGCTGCCGTACTGGCCCCTCTGGTTTGAGACACACAGTGTCAGAATGCACTGAAGCATCTGTATGTATAACAGGTTTGACTTCTACCTCCCCATCTTCAAACTGATCCATCATTCCAGGAGGTATGGACTCTGCACAAAAGAGAACAAGCAGGCACTCACTTAAGGCATCCTTCCCTCCAGAACTCAGATGAGCACCGCAGAAAAGCTACACAAAACAGCAGATGTTAAGACACATTAGAGCTCAAAACTGACCCCTTCCATCCTTGAAAAAGCTTAAAAAGCCAGAACTTTTCTTCATGGAAGGCATCAGAAAGTTGATCAAGACAAACAGCACTGCATTACTTGTCACCTGCTGTTCATATTCTACTGAAGCAGATAAAAAATTAGAACTCATGCTAGGCAGCAAATGCTACATTTCCAGCTGAACAGCTTCTGGCAAAGCAAGGGTAGCAAATCTGCCGTTTCACTCATTCCTTCCTGCTCCTACAGTATCTTACAGACTGAGAAAGGCTTAATACTAGATTTCCAGAACCCATGTAGTTGCTTGAGCAGCAGGTGGATGAGATCTCCTCTCCCTGTCCACAGGCATGCACTAAGTTCATTTCCTATTGCTTCGCCCAACTGCGGCAGTTACACAAGAAGTCAGAGCACAGAGGACGAAAAACCTCTGCCAAAATTAATGCAAGAAAACATACATGTCAGTTCCCTGTGGACTTGTCTGAAGCTCTGAGCAACGGAAAACAACTAACAGAAAATTGCATTCATAGGACAGAACACACCTGGTAGAGGAAGAAGCTGAAGATTACACTTCTGAGCAATTTTCATCATCATGTTTTCTTCCTCCCCACGGCAGCAGTATGTTACAGATAAACCTAGAGTTCCTGTGATACACAACAAAGTGTAGTTACCTATCCAGAGCCTGTGAAGCTGAAGTGCAAGCTCAAGAAACTCACAAGTGTTCTTACCAAAGCGCCCAGCTCTGCCAATACGATGCATGTACGTTTCCCAGTCGAGAGGCACATCCAGGTTGACAACCAAATTCACCTTCTCAGCATCAATTCCACGAGATGTCTTGAGAAAACGAGGAGAGAAGGGGATGGATAATTGAGGATGAACTTAATGATCTTTATTCAAGTACAATGCATCTGGGAAAAACTCTTCATATAATAACTTTTAGTTATGATATTCCATAAAGCACCTATAATTTTCCAGACAGTTTACAGTATTACAGGTAAAATTAGCATATTGCAGTGGGACCATGAAAACCAGGGATAATTTTTTCTTATAAGTATCAAATACAAGCACAGTTTTTTCCCCCACCATCAAAAAATCCAACCCAACAGCACGCAGTAATCCTTTCATGTCAGGACCTAAAAGGATCAAAGAGGAAAAATACAACCAACTTTTCCAACCATGAAAAAGCTGAGAGTGCCTCAAACATAACCACTGCTCTATTTAAAGTTGTTTGCAATGTTACTATTGTGAGCATATTGTACTAGAGAAACAGGCTGCTCCTTGCCAAAGCACCTATCCAAAGGAAACAGTTCTACTCATCTGAAATCCCTATAAGCTTCTGCAAAGCAATAGAAATTAAAAACTCTTTTTGAGCCACATAAGGAACAAGGGACAATTTCTAAGTTTCACAGTGCAAAAAAGAGACACACACAGCACTCAAGTCACATGCTTTATCAGTGCATTTATGGTCTATTCAATTCCATGTCAAATCTAATTCTCTGAAGTAACTTTACCTGCAATACCCCTGTATTCTATAAAGCACTAACTCACCAAGTCTGTGGAAATGAGAACTCTGCAGTGGAACTGCTTTAATTTAGCCATAGCATCAAGTCGTTGATTTTGATTCATATTGCCTAGAAAGACAAAAAAAATGAGAAGCAGATTACATTCTTCAGTTTCATACCCCTCAAATTCTAGAAAACATTGCTTTGTACAACTGTAGATGAGATCAGAAATAAGGTTAAGAGAAACTTCCTCAAACGCCAGGCCCAAATGAGTACACAAGGAACAAACAAAAAACTTGGAGAATAAGAAAATCCATAACAAAAATTATTTTGATCGTTTTTAAAGAGAAACCAATTATGTAGATATTCAGCCCACTTGAAAACCACTGACTTTAAGTGTATTTTCACTTAAACATACAACATGAAAAACACCGTTGAAGTAAAAATTCAAGGTGTCCAACAGACATTAGGTGGCAGCTATCAGCTTTTCACAGAGAAGCTAGTAATGGAAAAAGTATTTAGATTCAACATCTGCACCCTAAAGAAACACTCTTCAACTTGCAGATAAAAGTAAACTTTCTCTTTCCAACTAAAGCAATGCACTCATCTGGACATCCATGAAAACGACTCTCAAACAAATGTGAAAGCAAGAAAACTTAATTTTAATTAACCTTTACATTGATTAAGTCCTAAAGAGCTATGAAGATTCAAGTACTATTCTTAGTTATTTAAGGAGAGGCCATGTAAGCCAAGATTTAAGCCTCATTTTCCTATTATAGGTCACATTTATGCACAACTTCAATAGAATCTGAAAGCTTTGAATGGACTTACCCGAAATGCACTCAG
>NW_009939423.1:0-2147 GCF_000696875.1 Nestor notabilis | reverse complement strand
GAAAGCCTCTGGATGTCAGTATTTCAGCTAAATGTTGAGCCCTGACAGAATATACACAATAAAAAAGAAAATCACAGAATCATCAGTGGTTTGGGTTGGAAGGGACCTTAACTGTAACTAAAACAGCAAACCTAACCTCTGTGGTTGTGTCTTAACAACAGGCTACTCTTTACAGCCAAGGACAACAGTCCAAAACTGACAGTTTCATCCGTTTTTATGTCTACAACAGTCACAGATGAAATGTGACAAGAGGACATCACATCATATACCTATGAGGTATCTTCATGCTAAAGCATTCCTTCATTTTCAGTATTTCACACTGCATTTCAGAGCTGAAACTTGTGTCTTGCTTTGAGACCGTACAGAAGGTCTATGTACATTTATCCATGACTGGACATTACAACCACTGCTTTCAAACATGGTTCTTTAAAGATTTTACTTTAAATTGCTTACCTGCTGTGCAAATTTGAGAAGACCAAGGCTTGATTAAATGGAATCTTGCTGAACAACTCCTGCAGGTGCTGGGTTTTTTCCTCAAATGTTTTATGTGGAAGCGGATGGGAATTCACAATTTTGTAATACTGCTTCAGCCCTGAGCATGAAACAAAACAACCTATCAGGTTTTTCAGGGTTTCCATGAAGAGTATGTGCAGTGCTACTCTGCTGCCAACACGTGTCACCACAGCCAAAATAACGACTTGAAATTCAAACACGGATACATATGTGCCAACTAAAGAACTATAGGACAGGTTTTGCTTAACAGGCTGAGATATTTTTTCAACTGACAGGAAAACAACAGAAAATGACACTCATCCATGATGTTTTAAATATATCAATGCTGGGAATAAATACTTCCTAAGCTTATCAACTCAATTGTGGAGGGAAATTGTCAAGAATCCAAAATTTAAAGGTATGTATTTTGGTTTCAGTATACTTCTCTTAATCTATTGATAACAATTATCACTATAAATGAACTTCTACTTACCAATGAGACTTGGATCAGTGGGGTTCAACCTCACAAATGTTGGCTCTCTCATGTACCTGGTCAAAGCATTAGCTAACGACTCAGGGTAAGTAGCTGAAACAGCAAGCACCTGTTTATTGGCTGGTAGTGAAGAGTAAATCCAACTGGAAGACAAAGAAATGGGAATGACTATTAAATATGCATCTAATCTACTGATAAATGCATGAGAAATCTTTTCTTACTTGATTTGTTCCTGAAAGCTGCCTTCTTCTAGGAGCTTGTCTGCTTCATCAAGAATGAAAAGCCGGATACTAGCTGTGTTCAAGTAGTCCAACTCTATGAGCTGTTTTATTCGACCTACATGTGAAAAAGTAAGTAAAAGGAACTTCAGAAATATTAATTGAAAGGTTCTAATGATGAGCTTTGTAATTTTATTTTTCAATTAATTTGAGTAAGCCTTAAAAAAGAATATTTGGAATAATCTCTCACTAAAAAAAGCTGGTCTAAATGCCTCTGGCACTTAAACCTTTGAGACTATCCCCTACTCCTCAGAAAACCCTCAATCCAGATTTGAAAAGCACCAATTATTATACAGTGAACTCTCACACAGTATCTGAAGTACAATGAAACTCAACCATACCTGGGGAGCCAACTGCTATATGGCACTTCTTTAGCCTGATTTTGTCCTGGTTCAGAGGAGTCCCTCCAATGAAGACATGGCATTCCAGGCCTTCCATTTTTATTCCTATAGCTGTGATTACAGCATGAATCTGCACAGCAATTTCTCGTGTAGGCGCCAAGATCAGAATCTGTAAGGGACAAACAGGAAATTTTAAAGCTTTAGAATGACCTCAGTCGAGTTGTAAGGATTTAAAACATTATGTCTCACAGGCGACAGAGCGATTCCCCTCACAAAACAAAGCCCGCTCCCCTCACCCGTACCGGTACCACAGCTCACCTGCGTGGCGGGGCTCTCCAGCATCACCGCGTCCAGAGCGATGGTGGAAAACACGCAGGTTTTACCCGTGCCAGACTTTTCGGAAAAGACCCGCCACAGAGGTCACTGTAAGCCCCAGAGTGTCCCCGGCCCCTCGCCCGGTCCTCCCGCTCACCCAGGCCGCAGCGCCCCAGCGGTATAGCCTTCAGCTGGACCGGTGACGGCCTGTGGAACCCAGCCGCCTCC
>NW_009939422.1:0-16184 GCF_000696875.1 Nestor notabilis | reverse complement strand
TATATATATAGTGTTATCCAGTGTGGAAAATTGCAAGATATCCCACTGAAAAGCATGTTACAGAAACACAGGTTGAAGAATTGTTGTGCAGGCTACATTTCTGCAGGACATGAACTGCACAGTACTGAGAGTCACAAACTAAATCAGAAATGTCATGTTATTGCAAAGATGACAAACAGGCCTTGGAATGTCTCAGGTGCAGTAAAGTCTTCAAAACCAGAGAAGTAACCCTTCATTCCCCTCCAGTGTTGCATACAGTTTAAGTCAGTGTCACTACTAACAATATGGGCTACTGGGACTGAGAAAGGCAATGGGCATAATAAAAAAATAATCACTAATAATAGTAAAAAATCCAAACAAAATGAAAACATGTATGACCTACAAGGAAAAAACAAAGAAAGAAACAAACAAACAAGGATTTTTAAACCAAAAGAAAGAAGGTAAGTCGGATGGGTAAAGACAACAGTTTTCAAGGTCATAAAAGGCTGTTGTATGCTCATAAATTCTAGGACAATAAATCATATGCTTGAATTTCAGGAAGGAAGGCTGAAGTTAATTCTAAAGGAAAAATGAACTCTAACTGAGGGGTACTGAAGCCCAAGAATACATTGTCTGGGAGGTTTCAGACTTGCTTTCTCTGGAGGTCTTCAGCAAGAAATTCAATCTTCTTCCAGAAAATATCATGGTGTAAATTATCATTAGCTAGTACTGACAAATAGACTAGAGACTTCTCAAGGTCTGTCTCAGTCCTACACGTTGCACATAAATGCAGAGCAGGATCCAGGTAAATGAGCTAGGCACAAAGAATTCCTCTATGTATGGTATATTATGAACACAGTATTCCCTCTTTTTAAATTTCCTTCCCTAATGCCAACCATCTCTAGAGGTTTCCAGTAACATTACTACACTGGATAACACAAAGGCATATGACATAGCCTGCCCAGTCTGTTTAAAAGGTCCATTAATATCCCAGTAACAAGTTTCCTCACTGTTGAATTGGAGAAATGGTCTGATACCTAGTGAATCTGTCTCAACTGGCATAGACTGAGAGCAGTCCACACTGCTTTTTCAAAGCTAAAACAAAACCACAAAATTCAAGACTGTAATTACACAAGTCAGACAAAGGTATCTGATAGTAGGAAGTGCTTTAATTCAACTATGACATTATAGAGCAATCCAAGAGCTGAAAATTAAAATAGAAATGAAAAAAATCATTCAAGGGTGGGATAAGATATAAATTGACAGGAAAGGTAGTAAGCAACTGAAAGAAACAGATTTGTTCAATTTTCCAGTACTTCAAGACTTAGGACTGAAACTGGACATCTGATAGAGAAAGAGAGGTAGGTCTTAGATCTATCTAGCTCTGTTCAGAGGTTGATAGAGAGGAGATTATCTAAACTCTTTAGGAAGGAGATTTTAGCATGAAACCCCTTCGCTGTGTCATCCAACAAGATAAAAGATAAGTCTGGTAGGAACCAATTTGCTATCTGCCCTTACAGAGAGTTGCACACTCTCCTCTGACAGCAGATATTCAGTGCTGGATGGTTTAGATGTGAAACTGTCTGGATTAGAGATACTGTATAGCTTTGACTGCTTCCTAAGAAGGAGTTGCATTGGGGAATTGCTACTTTCTCATAGTCCTTCACACACAGAGATGGCCAAACACACAAAGACATATGCATGCCTCACATCTTTCAAAGAGATTCAAAAAGGAAGAGTTGTGCTATGTTTATGTGGGTCCAGCAGGTCAGTGCTACCATAAAACAGTATTTCTGCCTTCATCCTGCTAAATTAGCTAAAGCTAATTAATGCAAGATGGCAAAAAAACACCATGATGAATGATTGGGCTTTCTCTGCACCAACTATGCATTTTCCTAGTTCCGCAGAGGTTCAAAGACTGGTCACAGAAGTGCACAGGCCAATCTGAGTTGAAGGAAAGGATGAAGGTATCAGAGGTGAAAGATGAGTTGTGCAGACATCCCCTCTGCATTGTTCTCTTAACTGAAAAGATGAGCACAAATTCCGTGCCCAAACACAGGAGGACGTTCATTGTCTGCACCCAGATAACACCTGCACAGCAACTGGAGATGCATATTTTGGCAGCCGCGGTGTCAAGGCCAGACTCTCTGGGCATACATATCTCAGAAGGAAACACACTCCTTAAAAGATATGATTCGCAGTGTGCATGGATCACATCCAATCCTGTCAGCCAATGCAAGCTATTTCCAAATGCCTCTCTAGAAAATTACAGGTGGTAGCAGCAGTTAGTACCATGGTAAGAGATAGAACTACTCTGTACTCCTCATCACTGATAAAGAGTCACAGTAAAGATCACAAAATGTAGTCATGGCCATCACAGGTGCATCACTTCAGGGGCATAGCACATACCACTTCTTCCCTTGACTGTGCCAAGATTTAAAAAAAATGTAGATCTACCCTATTTGTCTTTAAATTCAGAGTTTCATTGCATTCCTCCTACTTTTCTTCTCAGTGCCCATTTCGTATGTGGAAAGATGTTTCTAGATAAGCTTTATTCCACTTGAAGATGTTAGATTCAAATTCTGCTCTTACTTACATAGCATGAAATCCCATCAAACTCCAACAAAAAGATTTTTTTTTCCTCTAGAATTTTGAATTAAGAACTCAAGGGGTGGTTAAATTATTTAACTTTATAACATCCTTCAGAAATACTAATCTATCACTGTATCATAGTTCTGCCACTGCCACACACATGGTTAATGGTTACCATTACTAGTTCTGCTTCCACCAGATATATAGTGATGCCAAATTCTGAATTCGTATTAATCAAGTTGCCTGTCTAACCCAGGGAGAAACAGAGCACTCAGTTGTTTAAAAATAGATGTGGGAATGGTTTGATACGACCTGAGATCCAGCATGAGCCTCTCCCCTGATTAAGAATGAAGTTTAAATCAATCCCTTTCCTACACAACAAGAAACTCTCACCAATTTCTCTCCTGACTGGAAAAGGCATATAAACACTTAAAACAGTTGCACCAGAAACTTCAATTACTGAATTTCTTAATTAAACTAGCAGCTGGGTTATAATGACTAAAAGAGTTTTACTGGAGGGGGAGGAAGGCGGAGGGGGTGTTTGAACTTTCTGAGACCAAAAGCCCTGTAATTTCAAAATAAATAATTCCAGAAAAAAAAAAAGACAAAAAATAGGGGGGAGGGTGGAGAGGAGGGCAAAAATAAGACTATCAAAAGGAACAAGATGAGGCAGCTGAGATACTGGTATGGACAACTGCCCAAACACTTTTTTCCCCATGTACATCTCTATGGATAATTCCCCACAGCAGAAGCCCTCATTCTGAGGGGTATGTAACACCTCTAGCAAATAAAGTACCATCACAGCACCAACACCAAGTGCCATCCTCTTTTATTAAACTGACTTTTAAGATTAGCTGAAGGTACCAGAGAATCACAGAATGGTTTGGCTTGGAAGGGACCTTAAAGATCATCCAGTTCCAATCCCCTGTCATGAGCAGAGACACCTTCCACTAGACCAGGTTGCTCAAAGCCCCGTCCAACCTGGACTTGAACACTGCCAGGGATGGGGCAGCCACAAATTCTCCATAGAGGAAACTTATACCATCTGGTAAATCCCCAAAACATTGTATTTGCCTTCTGCCAATCACTTTCACAGAACTGCTTCAGATTTCATTCCTAAGCTTGCAGGTGTTTTATAGAAAAAGTTGCACCTTCCCTCTGGCTAATTCAATGCTAATAAGTTTGAACAGCATCTACATTTTTATTTCTGTTCAAAACAAGCAATTCTCATCCAAATCAATGCAGACCTCTTACTTAGATGAACAAAATGTAATGTTTCATCTTTGAAATGCTAGCATATTATGTAATTAATTTAATATTCATGAACTTTAATACATGCAGAGTTTTGCAGGGTTTTCTATTTGGTAACTGCATTAGGTTTATGGAATCGCCCTGAAAAATAAAACTTCTAAATTAAACAAAGCTTTAATAGAATTTACAACTGGAACTCAATTATGGCAAGCTATTTTTTATGCTTTGCAGCTAAGCTGATACTTTGCTGTCATTGGTTTATAAAAATAAATCATAAACTCCACAGAAATCATTAAAATATATGCAATTACAATCCTCAAGACAGCACTGAAGAAAAATAGAGCAGAAAACAGAATTGTAATTATATTATTTTCTTTTCTGTCCCCAAATCCCAGCTATTGCATTCCTTCCACTTTTATCTTCAGTTTACTAGGCAATAGTAACTCACGGTCTAAACACATATTGGCCCTCTTAACAATGAAAAGCCTAATCCAGTAGACCTTTAAGCACAAGAGCAATTTAACTGTGAATACGGTAAATTCATCATCACTTAGAAGTCTTAAATTGAGCTTAGACATCTGCCATAAGAGATGCACAAAGAGCAAGCAGCATTTACTTACCTGCTATGTTGAGGAGTCATCTCCAATCCGTATGATACAAGAATAAGGTCTAAGAACAAGGTTCGTCAGACAACAGTGGCCACCTACTTTAGGTTCCAAACTGAAGCACTAGGTGGGGATGTCCTCTCTTCCCCACCCACAACCTCCTTCAACTACTATACCACTCCCATATGCATAAAGGTCTTCCTATGTCCTGTATTATGTGACTTATAAAGGCTTCTTCACTTTCAGAAAGATTCCATAAATTATAATACCTAATAAATATTTAATTTTATTTTTTGTCTGGGATCCTGGAGCTGTTCCTTATTTTCATATAGCTTACCACCAATCACAGTGATGAACATATATGTATATGCACAGACACACACACAAACTCCATAGACTAATGAAGAAAATTATGTCTTATACTGTCCCAGTCAACCCAGCATGGTATCCAGTGATGAATTCCCAGCATGCTTGAACCAATCTTACAGATCACAGAACAAAAATGAATTAAAAACAAAGAAATTTTTCTGCATTCTGTCCAGTCAAACAATAACAAGCCAAATCCCCACAGATTGTGTGATGTATTTAAAAGTAGCCTTTGAATCTATGAAATCCTCAAACTCCCTACTTAATTAGACAACTGACCTGACCAGGCTATGCTGCCTGCATAACCATCAAGTTTTCAGGGAGTCTGTTTTCGCTGTTGTTTCTAAACAATGCTCAGCCAGGGTCTTGAAAATAGAACTGCATAAATAACCAACCTGATAATTAAAGAAATGTTCAGAAAGACTGCTGCAAAAGTAGAACGAGTGCCTTCAGCACACTGACAAAGGCTGCAGGACAGCAGAGGCTTCCAACAGGAGAGAGGTGCTGGAGCCCTGGACTGAAATAACCCATTCAACACATGCCTTTCCAAGGAAGCATGGAAGCTCAGGCGTCCTTCTCCATGTCAATGTAGGGCATCTGTGCTCAGGTCTGCAGTCAGCTCCTGTGCCTAGGTGTCTAGAAGCCTTCCTGCTGTTCAGCACCCTTGGGGGGCTGAGGCAAGAGCAACCCCAGGTTTGGTGCTTGGGGTTATCTCCTTATTTTATTTTTTTCCCAAATGCTCTTAAAACCTCTTTCATCAGCTCTGGCCCCACATGGGGGTCATCTAGCTTGGAACAGCAGATGGCTGTGACACACCAAGCTACAGCTCCTGCCAGTGCTGCTACATGCACCTCTGCAGAGGAGGGGCATTTTCCCACAGCCAGACACCAGTTTTGTTTCCATGCTTAAGTCGGACTAAATCTACAAATAAACCTGCAACCAGCAATGCAACAGTGCATTGGAAATGCAAATCAAGGACAAAGCTACATCAGGAAAACAGTGGGTCCTCAAAATAACAAAATAGTTTGGGTAGGAAGGGACACTAAAGGCCATCTAGTTTCAACCCCCCTGCCATGGGCAGGGACACCTTCCACTAGACCAGGTTGCTTAAAGCCCTGTCCAGCCTGGCCTTGAACAGTGCCAAGGTTGGGGCAGCCACAGCTTCTCTGGGCAACCTGTGCCAGGGCCTCAATACCCTCACAGTAAAGAATTTCTTCCTAATATCTAACCTAGATCCCCCCTGTTAAAGTTTAGTAATAGTTACCTTTTCTTATTACTGTCCACCTTAGGTGCCTGGGGTCCTTCACAGTTGCTAAAAGAAAAGCCTCTGGCAGCAGAAAACCCCAAAACATTCCCCTGATGGTAATCTAAGAAGGTAATCTAAGGTAATGTAAATTCCTTGGTATCAATTCTTTGGCACTCTTTATGTCAGTGCTTTTGCTTTCATGCATAGCTCACAACTATTTCAGTTAAGGTGCTGCCAAACAGCATCTTCTCTTCCTAGTCTTACTCTTCACAGAGAGTTCATACGCTCATTACAGTCACCTTGCTGCTTTTCAGGTGGCTGTAGCAAAGGTGCAGCAACCAGCCTCATCATCTGTGCCAGCAAAGAATGAACACAGAGGGTCTGCAAGTCCAACAGCACCATCAATTCTACTGCTCTTCTGGAAAGAATAAAGGCAAGAGTCTGACAATTCAAGTATGATGAATCCCTGCAGGCACAGCTTCTACACTGTGTCAGCATCAAGAAACCAAGCATAACAGTCAATAGATCTCACAGCTGGAGAAATATCTCCCTTCAATTACAGATGCTAGCAACAGGGTAGGAAAAGATGAGACACCAAAGCACATACAACTGCATTATAATCTCTGATATTTAGTAGCAATATGTTGTATTGTATGGAAATACACAACCATCTTACAGTGAACTTAACCACCACACATACTCTAAGCCTTCTAGCATGGGAAGATTTTTCTGAATATCCCACAGAATTATAAAATTCAGGTCAGAAGAGACCTATAGAGGTCTCTGGTTCAGCCCTCACTCAAAGTGAGCCTGACTTTGAAGTTGGATCTAATTTGAAAATCAGGTCAGGCCGCTCAGGACCTTGTCCAGTTGAGTTTTGATCTCTGAGGCTAGACATCAAACATCATCTCTGAATCCTTGTTTAAGCCTGTCCACTGCCATGGTAGATTTTATTCTCCTAGTATTTAATTAGTACTTCCCTTCTTGAAACTTGCGTGTACTGCATCTCAACCCATCACTGTGGAACTCTGAGAATTTGTCCAGCAGGACAATGACGTCCTTCTCTGTAGAGCTGGCCAGCCCCCAGCCTGTGTTCATCCCTTTCTAGGGGCAGGAATTTGCTTTTATTTTTACTGGATCTCAAGGGGTTGCTGGCAGCCAATTTCTGCAGAGTGTCCTGGCTACTCTGAGAAGCAGCCCTGACCCTCTGTTTAAGGAAGTCTTGACTTACTGTATTTCCTACAGTTACACTCACATACACTATCATTTCTCCTCTCTTACCATTTGCTTTTTCACTTTTTTTAGTGCTTTCTATGTTTGGCTGAATAGTTTACTGCCAGAACTGCAAAACTCCACCCAGCTGTCCTTGAATTACAGAGACTCGAGATGCTTTTCTGTGTTCCCTTGCAGCAGAGCAGATGTTATTTCATCAAGCTTTTGGGATGCAGCACTACTAGTTGGCAGTCCTGTGCCTGCTGTTGGAAAGGAGTATCCACAATCACTGAGCATGAAGAGGCAGAGAACTATTATCATCCCCACCATCTCCATGAAAGGACATGCCATCGCACTGGAGCATGCCCAGACAACAGCACAGTCCATAGCTGACACTGGACAGAGCATCACTAAGTAAAGCACACCAGGGGTACTGCAGTTGCATACACAGCAGTAATTGTGGTCTGGCAACTAGTGCTTGCAATCACCAAACCTGTTGTTGGGGAAAATGTTTCTCCATGTTCCTGGAGTGTTCAAAGTTATATGATTCCCTGAGGTGTGAAAAAGCAGAAGTAACAGCTGTGTACATTAGCACACTTATGCCCATTTTTAATGTATTTACTTTGGTGGTGAGCAGACAGTAAGGGCAAGCAGAGGGCAGAGTGGGAGGAAGCCATGGAATAATAAATGCAGCAATGGTCAACTGTACAAAATTTACAGTCTAAACCTGATTCACTGCTTATCAGAAATGGAAAAATTACTTGAAATCTGCATGACATGCATGCCAGGTCCTGCAGAGCTTTGCTATGTCATCTGAACACAGCTCCCATCTTATGGCTATATACAGCATACAATAGATCAGATAAGTACGTGCATGCCAAAACGGTAAGCCACATACAAGTGAGAGTAAAATAAATTAATTTATCTGAAGAGGGCACTGTACAAATTCCTTTTTGTTCATGAAAGCAATGGATGAATGGTTCTCCGGTGTATCAGACTGAGGCACTCAGACTAGCTACCAGTCTGCCACTCTGAAAAATATCCCTTATTCCTGATCAACTTCTTTCTTTAAACAGCATACAAAGTAAAATGGCTTCAGTTAAAACATTCCCTTTGCTGTTCTAGCAGCATGCACTTTTCCTACAGGTACATCATTTGATATTACTACTTCAGCCAGAGGCATTATATCCTTTGAACTAACTCTTCTTGGAGCAGAAATGTTCATTACAGCTTATACAGCATCTATGCTCATCACATCCTAGGCTTGTTTTTGGAAATCTACACACTACAGTAAAGCAAACAGAGGAGACAGAAGAATAGCAAATAAGTTACAATAATGATCCTGCCTGCAGTAAATGGCTTCCCAGAATTACTCTTGAAGGCAAAATTCATTAAATCCAAACAACCTCAGAACCTGATTCAGTTGCTCACATAAAGGTGTTTAGTGCTGTTTGAGGCTCTTTAGTCCATCAGAAACTGCAGTGAGATACAGCCTGTGACCTACAGGAGACATCTGCCCCCCTGACACAGCTAATGGAGCCTGGATAGGGCACCACAGGGCAGCTCAAATAGATGCTTGTGGTCTGGCATCTGTCTTCTCAGGCACCTGATTTCTTTTCAGTTCCTGAAGTGTATTCTTTTCTCAACTTTTTCTTGTACAGTGCTATTCTTTTTACAGCTGGACAAATGCTCAGCATGTACTTTGTTCTCATTTTATCTACATTCTTATAGTCTCCTCATTAACTCTGTACTGGTTTTGCTTTCCAAGGTGGAGGAGCGGCCACCTTCCCTTCAGCTCATGTCCCTGCCGGGTCACTGCTAGCAGGGATGAATCAACACAATTATCATACTAATTCCTATCCTTTTCCTCACTACTAAAATCTATTACTGTAATGCTTTGCTTATACTGCACCATAAACAATTTTAAAATTAAATCCAAGTTATAATGCCCAGAAGTACTTTTATCTGCACCAAAAGAGAAAAGCTACCTTTTTATAATCTTCATACTATCATTCAAGTATATGTTTCAGTGATGCTCAAAGAATCTTTTTAAATACCTTGTGGATCAGGGAATTCCATATTTGTTTTCTGTTGAGTATCTCCAAAATCTCACTGCAGTACAGACAAGGATGGAGTGATACATCTGTTACAGGAACTGTTGCTGGAAAGCACTAGAGCAGGTCACTGAACAGCAAACTCAGTAACTAATGGTTTAACTAGGTGATAGGGCACAGGAAGCACATATTTCAAAACCAGGGTCAGTTTGACTGATCTAATTTCCTTTGCTGACATCACTCACGGCAATGAGTCTGCTGGCCAGAGGAGGAGTAGGCAACATTTCGTTATTTGGGACTTTTGACAGTACCTCTCATGACAACAACTACATCCTCATTCCCCAATGTTCTTTGGGAGAAAACTCTGTGAGCACTGTTAAACTGACAAGCAAGGGGAAGAAGTACAATTTCCTGATTTTTGTGATTCTATTCACTGCTTTCCTAAATGAGCTACACAAAAGTATAATAAAAATGAGACATCTACAAAATCTGTGGAAGGCAAGAAAACAGAGCATATCACAACTACTTCTGGAGACCAGGAGCAAAATCTCGGTTGCATTAGCAGCTGAAAGAGAACGTCTGAAAAAGTGATGGGATTAAAGTCAACAAGCACAAGTACAATACCTCTACATGTGAGTAAAACTAAAATATTCAGGAGAAAGGATTGACAACCTTTATCTGGTCACAATTACAGAAATTGTGGTAAGAGGGCTTAAGTAGATCATAAAGAAAAAGCAAATATCACATCAAGCATTATTAAGTGAACTGCTAGGTAGCAAACACTGGAGGCAATTACTTGGGTCTGTGCAGCCTTGTTGAGATGTGGAGGACATGATCCAGCCATTAGCATTGCTCTTACACAAAATCTAAACTATTTGGAAAATGTCAAGTAGAGAAAAGGCAACAGATTCTCTAAATGTGACTTCTAAGGCAAGATTGGAAAAGTAACATAGGAGAATACTGAAGCAAAATAGACCCCCAACATGTAAAACACTCTGGTTAAAAGAAGGGTCATCAGCTCTTCTGTGTCCCCCCTATCTTGCAGATTAAAAGTAATTGGAAAAAGATTCATGTAAGATTTAGAAGCAATAATGGCAAGAACTTTCTAACTAGAAGGTAGTAAAACTCTGGGACATCCGGCCTGGGATGATATGATTGCTCTTTATTACAGGTTTTACTGTCATTTTAGCATCTTCCAGGTCACACCAACAGCTGCCTCAAAGGACAGCTGGTCCCTGTGCTTCCACCACCAGGAGGTTCCACCAGCCAGAAGCGTAGTTGTCATGCGCCAGTGCTCAGCTGAAGTTATGGAAGCAGGAAAACTGGAAGTTCACAGTTATTCTTTGTCCTTAACTGGCAGGAAAGCTGACCAAGCCTTGTGCTTTGGCTTGCCATCCAGCACCTGAAATCTCCCTGACAATGTTTGTGCAGACCTACATTCAAGTCAAATGTATTTTTCCCATCAAGCCAATCATTTCCAGGGACATAAATCACGAAGGACAGCAGTGATAAACGACTCCTAAATATGTATCCATGTATCTGTAATCATGTAATAGGGGTTGTATCTTTTAAATGAAAAATCAGGCTAACAAAATCAGGAACAGGTATTTCTTTTGCTTTAAAACTTTAAATTAAAATCTCAATACATAAAGTGTCAGCACTTCTGAAAAAGTTTCTAAGAAAACTTTTGATAAATGAGGTTCTGAACTAAGACTTCAATAAGGGCATTGGCTTAATTTCTTTTTACCTGTTCTAGTTGTGTATATAGAAGAAATATCTTCACTAAATTCAGCTATCTGGAAAACCAATACTACAGTGTAGCCCTTCCAATATGCATCCATTATTCAAAAAAAAAACAAAACAAAACAAAACAAAACCAAACCGAACAAATCAACAGTAAAATATTAAACATTTATGAGGTGTAGATATTTTTGCTCTTCTGACAGTAATGTATTAAAATTATACTACATTCATTCTATTGATTTCATTTTTGCCTATACAGTAGATATAAAATAAGTTAGTTGTACATTAAGTCAGCACAGGCTGAGAACCTAATTATTTGTATGGCTCATGAAACAGAACCTATGTTTTTCTCCAATGCAGCTAAAAAAACCCAAAAAAACCCAAAACCAACCAACCAAACAAAAAAACCCCAAACCCCCCACACCACCAACAAAGAAAAGCAAAACCACACCACCAACAACAAAAAAATCCAACAAAAACAAAAACCCAAACATCAAAATCTAAGTTTCCTTTGATTTTTAAGCTTACATCTATTACTAAAATACAAGAAAAATAAAACTGTGTTCTTCTGGTACCTGCACTATTGTTTTCTTACAGCAGGGACAATGCACCTCCTGCATCTGTAGCAACAGCGTAAACTTGTCCTTATTGTAAGGCTTAATTCAGAGAGTCTGCTGAGTGAAAACCTCCAGAGTTAATTTTGTCAGTTCATTTTACTGCCAAGATTACTTACTTTCCCAGGTATTCAGCTCCAGCTCAGACCTTGCATGTATAACAAGTTTTACTGGTTTAGGGACATAATTTTTTAAATGTTTTTTTTCCTCAAACCAATCTTTCCTCTGTAATGGTTGAATCAATTCATAACTGGGTGGCTCATATCACTACAGTGGGCAAATGAAGCCGATATCAATAAGCCAGAACTAAATCCTTTCAAGAATGGCCACGAGTGCTGCAGCCACTCAATTAAATCTGTTGAACATCTTATAGAGCAGAGAGATTTCAGACTGGGTAAGCAATGAGCCATTTTGCAAATCCTCTCTCCTTTTCCACCTTAAATCCATGCCACTATCGCTCAGACATTATTCCCTGGCCCCTTGAAAACACATGGGCTGGTCCAAACTGCAGTTACAGGAGCCAAAGGACCTAAGCCATTTTCCAGCACTGAAGGATTGTCTCCCAGCCACCCATGGAAGTCCTTGACAATAATATTAGCTGAGCCCCACATACCAGGACTAACTTACCATTTAAATCTAGGAAAACTGCCTCACAGTTCTGGTCTAACCCTCTAAACCAATATACATAGTATAATCTTTGGAAAAAGGAACACAGTCACCTTTTAAAGACCAGGGGAAAAAATCCTAATCTAAATATGAAAGGTTGTACCTACAGTCTTTAAAGTATGATAGAGACAAGCATATGAATTCAACTGACCAAGGAAAAGCAGTTAAAGTGATGGATTACAGCCAATTCAATAGAGGTGTGAAATATTGAGACAACTCTCATACAAATTACTACACAAAATTACCCTCAGCACACTCAAACTTTTCAGAAAAACTAGTCATTCACATCAGCGGCATGTTGGACAGCATGCCAGAATGGATTTTTCCATCCTAATGCTAGCTGAGCATTACAGCATCATTATGCAGTTAGCATCTCAACCAGATAAGGGTTTCTCCATGTTCTGTGATAGACAACTAAACTCACCTGTGTGAGTGACTGGGAATTAAGTGGGCTTATTTAACAACCACTGGGGACTCTGCAAGATTTCCTCGGAGAAGGGAGGGAAAGAACACTTGTTTCTACAGGATTTCTGGGACCTATGTACCACAGTAAAAGACAGTAAACGTGATTACAACTGGTGAATATATTCAGCTCTTGTAGTCTTAAAACCCAACCTTGAGAAAGTCTCTTCAGTACATACCAGTTGCATGCACTGGTTGAGTTGAGTGTGCCATCCATGGTACAGCAATATTTTACATTTATCTACAGCTTTCCAACTGAATATCACAACAGCAAAGGGAATAATTTCTGAAGAATACCTATGTTTTCCTCCTGAATATCAAAAAGACCACTCAGCACTGGCAAACTTTCAGTTAGGTAGCTGATCAGAGCTGGCAGTCAGCAGGATACTTAGTTCTAGAACCCCTCAGCACCGGGAAACTTTCAGTTAGGTACGTGAGCAAAGCTGCCTTGCAGCTAAATAAATCAATAGCTAAATAAATCACATCAGGTTCAGAAGAAAATCTTTCCCTTCAAGCACCTACACTTTTACCAAGAGTTCACTGCAATCCACGTACAGAACTTATTTTCCAGAGACCAGAAGTAGACACTGAGAATGAAACAGTAGGTTACCTATGTCTGTACAATTGTGTTCCAAAAAGAAGTCTTAGAGAACTCCAAACAATAAATTAATCCACAATCATAAAAATTGCTTACGTAGAAGGCTGCTCTCTGAAGGACAGGTTTCCAGCAAAAGAGCTGTCACAAAGGCCATGGTTTCTTGCAACATTAGATTTCTTAAGTGCTGCAGCAGCTAAGTGTAAATTACGCCATGGCATCCTCAGTGAATCAGATACTGGCTCTGTTGCCAGTCTCAAAATCCAAAGCAACTGAAGAATAACATAAGGTGCTAGAACCACCCAGCACTGGCAAACTTTCACTTAAGAAACTGAGCAGAGCTGGATGGCAGCAGCACGCCAGGTTCTAGAGCTGACTTACAGCTACTAGACAATGTGCTGCCTTGCTCCCAGAGAATTTCCTACTATCTTGTGCTAGGTACTGCTCAGTTTTGCCTTAAAGTGTAGAAGTGCTTGCTGTGTCTTGGGATCACAAACACTTTTCCAGTTGACTTTCCTGCTTCATGGAGGAAAGAGGTATTTTATATGGCAACAGGAATGTAGGCGACTGTGATGGAAGATTGCAAATGCTGTCCTTCACTGAAAGATAGGATAGACTTATTACTTTAAGATGGTAAAGACCTGACAGTACCAAAACAAACACTTGCAGCCACTGATGGATGAGGTCTTTGTGCCCTCTCTCGAGCCCAAGGAAGCGCTCTTCCCTCTTTGTGGGTCCAGCACAAACAACAAGAGTAGCAGGAGGTTTTGACAGATGATTGAGTGTAAGACCAACAGCCAGACTAATAAAGGAGTAGCCCTCTTCCTCCAACAGAATGATCCACTTGGCAAGAGAGGCAGCTGCATTGCTTCAGGCTGAGGGGAGAGTTATCACCCAAGACCAATCCAGGCAGTGCAGCAGTTGGGAGTAAGCCATGAGCCCCCAGAAGAGAGACAAAGCTGTGCACAAGGTGCATCCCATCTCCTCCTCTCTCTTACAGCACAGCTATACAACTCAGAGCCGTCATCCCACATCAGATCCTAAGCCAGGACATCCTTCCTCAGGAGGATGGTGGCAGCAACTAGTGGCAGATGTGCTACAGCACTGTTCATAGGTGTGTCTTCTCCATCCTTTTGCTTCCCCCCAACTTTTTTTTTTGCCACCAGAGCAGAGGACACATTTGCAAGCTGCAGCCACACAAATTCTACCCAAACATCTCTGCTGGTTTAATTTCAGTAAAGCAGGACATTTTGTTAACACCATAATGAAAAGGATCCAAAAATAAACTCCATCAATTTTCTGATGTTGGAGTTACTTTCGATATAAAGTGTTCCCAGATGATGTTTGTTAGGGAACATAGAGTACTATTTTCTCAACACCAGTAGCAAGTAAGCTTTTCCCTTTTAATACAGTTCTACCTGCATTTTCTCCAAAAGAATGATACGCTGCCGCCAAATAGTCATTCTGAACAGGAACTTCAACAGGCTGCAGGTGAAGTGTTACATCTCAATTGGCTTTAGAGATTTGCTTAGATCACTTCCTCTTCTTAACCTGCTGCTGTCTCTGATACAGTCCTTGCTCTCCTACAATTCTGTAGGCCATGATCTCTCTTAAATTGCTCTCAGTAGATTTACTTCATTCTCCCTCCATTTTCAGTGTTTTCAGCAGCAAATTGGTAAGCTTTACTTTATACATTGAACAGCATTAAGCAAATGAAACTACTAACTCATAATTTTTCACATACTGAAATGTGAATAATTTCATAAAATGTAAACAATTTGACTGAATCGTGTTATTCAGCATAGTGATTGCATATTGAAGCAAGTACTTGGAACAGTTTTAGATTAACCAGAATGTTGACATCTAAAAATTTAAATTCACAGGAACTCCTGATCAAGCTTCTTTCCATCTCAGCCCTAGAAGTAGGTGTCAAACATTTTTTAGACCTGAGTGCCCTCAAGGGTGCATAGTGACAAGTGCAGGAAGTGAATGCTTGAAAGGCTTTGAGGAGAAGGGTCCTCTGAAGGTCTCCATGCCACCTCTGCTAAAGCTAGACCAGGCTGCTCAGGGTCTCACCCTGTCATTTTGAAAATCTTCAGGGATGGGGATTACACAGTTTTTTTCCTTGCATACAGCTGGGATTTCCCTTCCTGCAACTTATCTTTTACTATTCACCTTTGAGGAGAATCTTGCTTCATATTCTCTGTCACTCAACTTTGAATTGGATGATCATATCTCTCCAACTTTTTTGTTCTCCTGGCTGAACAATCTGATGTCATCCACATGCTTGATGAAGGTGGTCCCCAACATCCAGGTTACTGATGAAAATGTATTGACACACTAATAAGTTCATCTCAATATTCACCTCTGAGCAATACTACTCATAACTGGTTTCTGCTTATACTTTAAATCACCCATCATTAGACTTTGATTCCAACACTATCTAGAAAAATTAAGTCAACAGGGAGATGCTTAGTGACTCCTAATTATACCTAAGCAGCCTTTGTAACAGACTTCCATATTACTTTCCTGGTCTTCAGTGCATAAATTCTTACAAAGTAATATTTCAAGAGGCTTAAATAGCTTCTCTAAGTCTTCACTACTACCACACATTGCTCTCAGTGTAGTTTTTAACAGCCCATTGTACCATTTGATTTTCCCAGAGGCTGGCGCATGGTAGGGGATGTGATAGACCCACTCAATGCCATGCTCTTTGGCCCAAGCGTCTAAAAGGTTGTTCCAGAAATGAGTCCCATTGCCTGTCTCACTTCTCTCTGGGGTGCCGTGTTGCCACAAGAC
>NW_009939421.1:106269-141564 GCF_000696875.1 Nestor notabilis | reverse complement strand
TGCCGGCTGGGCTTAAACCACGACACTAGTATTTTATTGTCATAGAAACTACATGCTTAAATCATAATCCCAGTTTAACAGTGTTTGCATTCTCTGTTTCTCTCCCCAGATCCTGCACCCCAAGTTCCCAATGAGTCTGAGTACTCAATACCAATAAATGCCAAAAAGAATAATATATTGACTCCCAATTCAGGGAGTAAAAAAGTCTGCAAAAGGAAAGGCTTTGAAGTTGCTACTAGGAAAGCAGTCATTCCTTCAAAGCTACAACACTAGCTGAAGCTCCAGAAACTGAAAAGTCTGACCCAAAATTTCCCTTGTTAGTCAGATGTTTATATATATATATAACAATTGGAAAGTGTCTTTGAAGGTAGTTATAAAAACAGAAGAAAAGAGAGGTATAAAAGGGTGATAAAGAATCCTTTTACAACTTCCAAAGCTGTAACAGTACATAAGTCTATTATGAAATCAGTTTAGGTTGTTCCATAACAAATGGAGAAAACCCATAAATGGAAGTTATGTGAGTAGAGGACAACCATTTTTTGCATGTCTTTAAAGCAAACGACCTTTGAGAAGCAAACATAAAATTGGTCAAGAAGCATTCACTTCTGACTATAAAATCCCCCAGACTTTCTGAGTTGTGCTGATTATTTTTATAAAATTCATAAGACTCATCTCCTATGGCTGCTGAATTCCTGAGAAGTAGACAGAGAGCCTCAGTAAAATCCAGAGAGTGCTTAATACTATTCACACTCTGAGTTCCGGAGCCCAGACTGGGTACCTGAGTCCCAAAGGTTTTCTGTCCTAGACTCTGTTAAAGGATTAAAAATAGCTAATAGCTCATCATTGAAGTCTGGGGTAGCTGCCTATAATTTCCCTTTTTTAATTTTCACTGTTCAGTCATGACTAACGTCCAATGTAAGATCAGGCAGTGGTGTGATGTGATTTTTAAACTCAAACAGTTGTGACATACTTAACTAGATCATTACTGCTGTAAAAAACCCACCAATTCCCAGATCTGGGACATGCACAAGGCCCTTCTACCCAGTTATCACCTGTCACGGGGCTGGTACCAGTCACAAGAATCACAGAACTGCAGAATCACAGAAAAGCAGATATTCACATTGAGTGCAGGTTTGCAACAGTGATTTAAAACCGCCAAATCCCAGTTAGGTCAAAGCTTTCTCAGCTGTTTGAAATGGACCTATACAGACACAGCACAAAACCTCTGAGGTCTACAGACCAAAAACAAAGCTCACATCCCTCCTTTATATACACCACAGCCAGCTTTGCATACAGGAGCTCCCCAAGACACCAATGGTGACAGATGAAATACGCTTACCTTTGCCTTTTCCTTACCCTATCCAGTCAGCATAATCCAGGAGCACATAGGGGATGGATCAGAAAATTATTTGATAATTTTGTGAAAATAAAATCGACATACAGGTTATTCAGAAACTTTTCATGTAGATTCTTTTCTCAAGAAACACACAGGTAGAGATGGATAATTGTGCATATGAACCAAAAAACATGTGATAAGCCCACATGTGTCAGAGTAAATGCTTTCTCCTTTTTTTCTACTGAGATGGTTAACTTCTTGCAAACTTTTTTATTTACATTTTAAATAATGAAACGCCCACGACTACCAGGCACTTTTCCATTGCTGCTCTTTGCAAAAAGAATATTAATAATGTTATTAATAAAGCTGGCAAGACTGCAATAAAATGTCTCTGTGCTTAAAACAAAAGAGCATCTTGAAGAGCTCAGTAGATTTTCTGGTTTATGCAGGTTTGATAGCACAAACATGATTAAAATATTCTCTGCTAGTAGATTAGAAATGTCAATTTATGTAACAGAAAGTGCCTAAAGTATAGGCACATTTGTTCAAAGAGATTGCCTTCCCACTTGGTTACCACTTGCTTCATTGCCTGGTCCTCAAATCCCTTCTCTAAACTGCTACAAATTAGGGTGGAGTAAGTGCCACTGTGGTCTTCACCAGTGAAAACCTTATGGAGCTAGAAAATATGGGATCTATGGAGAATATAGGTCCCTTGTGCAGAACCAGAGATGTAAACTCAGCACTATGCCAGAAGCTGCACTTCTAAGACCGCAGCTTGATTTGTCCTTTTACCAGCTGCAGATCATGTTGATCCCACAGTATCTTTGAAAATGTGCTCACAAGATCCAGTTATAATTAGTGACAGGCATAATGCATATGCTACACAGTGGCTTGCACATCCATTGCAGGACTGAGGACTTGCAGAAACAATTGGAACAGTGCTAATATATTCTGACAGCTTCATTTGGGTCAGGGGGGTTTACAGTTTTTTAAATATTGCAGGTTGTCATCAGGAAAATAACAACAAGGGCATGTTAAATTCATGCTTCACAGTCTACATGTAGCATTTTATAACTTTCCACCATGCTAGCGAACACATTATCTCAGGACATCAAAAGTAATTTATTTCACCTTATAGGTACTCTGTGTTTTGCCTGGTCTGAAAAGAAAAACCAACCAAAACCCCAAAACACCCAACATTTTAAAAGCCTGAATGGCAGCAAAAAAAAAAAAAAAAATCAGAAAGTGTTCCAGATTTTAACTTCAACTGTATATTTCACCTGAATGATTGTGTACAGTAAGGAGGGATGAGGCTTCTTTCAGGACAAAGATAGCTACATTTACGTACTGGTTTGCAAGAAAATCTATAGAAGGTGTGGGAAAACAGGAGCCAAGCCCAGTGAAAGGGTAATAGTGGATGCAGCAAAATAGCAAAGGAAGAAGAGGTGAAAGAGGGGGAAAATGGAGTCATGCTGCTTTCCTGCCTGAAGGAGGAAGCCTGTTTTGTAGGACAGACATGCATCTTTCTGACACCATGATAGCTACAACTTACCTTCCAAGTTGCTGACTTTTCTTATTCACTGCTTTTCTTTCTATTCATCGTATTCTTCGTTGTTAGGGCTTCTAAAATACAGGCACTACGATTTGTTGCTCTGAATATGAGCCTGAATTACACACCACTAAGCCTAAATGCTTGAAAATCATTGGATTCTTATTTATACTGTGCTGTCTTCTCAATAATAGCTTTTAACACTTGTGGTGGAGATTGTAACACAGTTTTAGATCAATTACTGTAAATATACAATTTATCAAGTTCTCTGTATGGACAGTCTTGTATTATGTATATAGTGATGAAGCACAGAGTAGAAACACAGAGGGAAAAGCCAATAATCTACTACTGCATCCTATATATGCTCTGCAGATTTTAACTACAAAGCCATGTTCTACCTTTTCTGTTTTTCTCCTCTGAACCACAGTATAGCCAGTGCACAAATGCCTTGTGTACTCAAGTCCTATACTCAGAGGATCAAGACTCAGTGTGCTGGTTTTAGCTGGTGAAGGGTTAATTTTCTTCACAGTAGCTAGTATGTGGCTATGGTCTAGATCTGTGCTGGACACAGTGCTAACACAGGGGTGTTTTAGCTAATGCTGAGCAGTGCTTACACAGAGCCAAGGCCTTTTCTGCTCCTCACACCACCCCACCAGCGAGCAGGCTGGGGGTGCACAAGGAGCTGGGAGGGGGCACAGTAACACTTGTGGTGGAGATTGTAACACAGTTTTAGATCAATTACTGTAAATATACAATTTATCAAGTTCTCTGTATGGACAGTCTTGTATTATGTATATAGTGATGAAGCACAGAGTAGAAACACAGAGGGAAAAGCCAATAATCTACTACTGCATCCTATATATGCTCTGCAGATTTTAACTACAAAGCCATGTTCTACCTTTTCTGTTTTTCTCCTCTGAACCACAGTATAGCCAGTGCACAAATGCCTTGTGTACTCAAGTCCTATACTCAGAGGATCAAGACTCAGTGTGCTGGTTTTAGCTGGTGAAGGGTTAATTTTCTTCACAGTAGCTAGTATGTGGCTATGG
Source organism: Nestor notabilis (assembly GCF_000696875.1). Lineage (NCBI taxonomy): Eukaryota > Metazoa > Chordata > Aves > Psittaciformes > Psittacidae > Nestor > Nestor notabilis. Next base: position 137,630 of record NW_009939421.1, on the reverse strand, counting down.
TCTAGATCTGTGCTGGACACAGTGCTAACACAGGGGTGTTTTAGCTAATGCTGAGCAGTGCTTACACAGAGCCAAGGCCTTTTCTGCTCCTCACACCACCCCACCAGCGAGCAGGCTGGGGGTGCACAAGGAGCTGGGAGGGGGCACAGCCGGGACAGCTGACCCCAACTGACCCCAGGGCTGTCCCACATCATATGGAGTCATGCTCAGCAGATAAAGCTGGGGGAGGAAGAAGAAAGAGGGACATTCAGAGTGATAACATTTGTCTTCCTAAGTAACCATTACATGTGATGGAGCCCTGCTGTCCTGGAAATGGCTGAACAGCTGCCCGCCCATGGGAAGTGGTGAATGAATTCCTGGTTTTGCTCTGCTTGTGTGCAGTTTTTACTTTACCTGTTAAACTGCCCTTATCTCAGCCCAAGAGTTTTCTCACTTTCACTCTTCCATTTCTCTTCCCCTTCCCATTACAAGGGAGTAAGCAAGTGTCTGTGTGGGGCATAGTTGCTGGCTGGGGTTAAAACCACAGCACTCAGAATAGCAGGTCAAGACTTAGAAATGCATAAGAGAGAATACACCACTGGCACTTAACTCTTCTCTGCAGAGCAGTCTTTGGGTTGCATTTACTTGTTGAATTTCTGCTTGGATTGTTACACACATTCACAGTACAGCCTGGCAGAATCCATCTAGGGCTGTGGACACTTCCAATACTGTCATGCAAATAACAGTAAGGACTGACCATCCAGCAGTGTATGTCCAAGGCCAAAGTCCTTCAAAGGTGCATACAATGAAAGAGGATGAGCCTCTGTAAATCATGGAATCCAGTTTGTGTTGCAGACTCCACCCTGTGCTGTGTGCTGACAACACTAAACTTTGCTGGAGGTTAGTCATAATATAGTCCCTATCTGGACACTTCATGCCAATACCTACGAAAGATGGTTGATAATTCACTGAAGAATAGCAACCTGAAGATGAGTGCCTTAGAGTAAGCCCTATCCTAGCTTAATGTCCTAACCAAGAAGTTAAAATCAGTTTATTTGCTTTCTTTCAGATGTCCCTGCACCAGAACAGGCAAAGGATATCCCAGAACCTGGTAAGGAAGCCACTGTCTCAAAACATGACATCAAATATCCCAGAGCCCCAGAGGGCTGAATAAAGCCTAAAATTCAGGTTTGCCTCTTTGTGGACAAGTGCCTAGGCCCAGTTCCAATAACTCTGCCCTACCAACTACTATTCATATGAAACTGAGCAGTTTTAGGAGGAGAGAACAAGACACACCAGCAGTACAGAGGAGCGATTTCAGAATGTTTAAAGATTCAGGACACTGCAACTCAAGCCCTCATACCAAATGAAAGTTAGCATGGACATCGTCCCAGAGCCACCTATAGTCCAAGCGATTGCTACTTTGCAATTCAGCTTCAGGAAAATTGCTTCCCGTATAACTTGGATACCAATCCGGAGCTCAACAACAGCAACTATCCTAATCCACCTGACGCTGAAGCATAACAGACCATTTGCTCCAGAGAGCAAAGGCTAGCTGAGGCTGCCCATGTCCTTTTCTCAGTTCCACATGAGACAGTTCAAGTGAATGAATAAACATTTGTGGGAGGTTTAAGGCTTTGTATCAGATAGTCAACAAATTCCACAAGGAGAAAACTAGCATTTTCAATGACCATCAGTTTCCCCAATCATCTCAAAATGCCATGAAATAAAGGTATGTTAGCAGCTTCTAAACATGGGTCGTGTGCTGTGTTCTGACAGACTGTACCCCAGAGGCCAGGGCATTCAGTGTGCAGCACTTTCTGAAATGACTTTGTGGGCAACATAAGAGCATCGCCTGGGGAAAGAAAAAGGGATTTCTCAAGGGAAACATACTGATGCAGGAAGAGTGTTTCTGACATCAGTTTAGAGCCATTCAGAAGGAGAATAATAGTGTATAAAAAGCGGGGATTTTATACTAGATAAAATATGCAGTACACAGAATGATATTACTAGAAACTGTATGAAGTTCTGAAGCTTTTAAGGGTAAATTTAAGCAAAAACACCTGGGTGGGTGAAGTTTCAAGTGGGAGCTGGAGAGAAGTTTTCAGACAAATAGAAGTTTAAAAGATAAGCTATATATGACTGAGTCACCTACATTTTTAGTCAAGGTTGTCAATCAGGCTGGGTTAAAATACATATAAAGAATGTAAACTGCTTCCAGAAATGCCTGAGAGTCCACTGCATATTTTAACACCTCATCTGATTTAAGGACCACAGAAATATCTTTCTCCCCTAAACCGCTGCGAATAATGCAATCCAATGAAATATTAATGGTGTACAAGTCATCTGTAAACATTACGTGTTCAAACTGCAATGATGTTCAAAAAATTACATCTGTAAGTGACAGCACATACATATGGAATAACAGTGAGCTAAAGGAAGACCCTGAGAATATTCTGAATTTACAGAATAGGAATCTTCTTTAGGGACTGTTGCTTGCTCTTTTATATAAACACTGGATTGGTGAATACTTGTTACAAAATCTGCAGACTTCACCACATTGAACGGAAAGACTCACAGCCACAGAGGAAACATTAAAATCAACCAAAATAAATATTTTCAAAGTGTGAGAAAGTCTCTTGTATACTTACAGATTTCCTAACCACTTCATGCAAAGCACAGTAAAGGCACAGGAATTTCTTTCTACCCACCTCATTGAAGAAGAAACTCTTTTCTATGACTGTGTTCAAACATTCATGGACACAATTACTTTTTTTTTTTTTTTTTTCAGAAATATTTCATGTATGTGAATATGTAGTCATGGCAACTTTATAAAATGTGTAAGTGCATACCTCTATGCACAGAAATACAAGCTGGAAGATGATCTTCTGTTTCCTTTCAGCACGGTGAAATCCAGAGCCTGACTGGATACAGATTAATTTCTAAGTAGCACAGAATCTTCTGGGCAGTGCTAGTTAAATAGCTCTTACTGTGTCATCATGACTAAACCACAAAGCTCCAGAAGCATAAATAGCTTTACTATCTTGTGTTAATTGAAGATGTTCACTATGCTTCTCCAAGCACTCAAAAATGCAGCAATAGGTGCCAGAGAAAGTCCATTAAATAACAAAAGAACCCGTAGGTACTCAGAGTTAATAATCTACCTTATTGAAGAAGAAAAGATGCCAAATCTAATACAATGTGACAGAGAAAGAGCTTTGCAAGAATAGTAAGGTTTTAAGAGAAGATTTTTACATTATAAAATCAGATGGATTGTTATGATCATCTGATCTGACTTCCTGTGTAACAAATACCTTCAAACCTCATCCAGTCACAAAGTCCACAACTTCCCAGTGAGCAGTGTAGCTTTCTGAGACCTCAAGCTAGATTTAAAAACATTAGAAAAGACTTCCTGACAATCAGTGTTATTTATACCTTTTTTCCTGCCTCTGTTTAGCTATGGCATCCTACTATGCTTTATTTTAATAGCTTAGAGGAACTTTTTCTTCTAAATTCTCTTCCCTGTGTAAGTATTTCTTGACCTTGGCAAAGATAAAATCAAATGTCTCTGACCTCTTCTTGAGAGCAGGCATTCTAGGACTGATACTGTTCTTACAGCATTTTCTCAATTCTGACCAAGACATCAGCTTCCCTTTGAAGTGTTTCAGTGTTTTGTGGGTTTCATTAATCATAGAATCATAGAATTATTAGGGTTGGAAAGGACCTTAAGATGATCCCATGGGCAGGGACACCTCGACCTAGACCATGTCACCCAAGGGTCTCTCCAACCTGGCCTTGAACACTGCCAGGGATGGAGCATTTACCACTTCTCTGGGCAACCTGCTCCAGTGCCTCACAGTAAAGAACTTCTTCCTTATATGTAGCGTGAACTTCCCCTGTTTAAGTTTATTAATGCTATAGAGAAGTAAGAATAACATCTTCTTATATCTCTATTTGATGTTTCCCTGCTTCCTAATCAAAAGACCATGAGCATGAGTATCATCCTGACAATTCATTATGAGAAAAAGAAGCACCATTTTTACAGCAGGGTGTTCAAGAAGAAAGACCAAGAGTGGGAGAAACTGGCCCTGTGTTGCTCATTCTGATACCATGTGCTAATCTCCTTTCCCAATTTCTTAGCCTCCCTTTTCAAACCCTATAATCTCTTTGAAACAGCTGGAAAAGTGTCCAAAGTGCATGCAATTTGGAAAATGGCAGCAGCTTTTCTAATGTAAGGCTGTAACTCAGTGTCATGATCAAAACAGTCTTGTTTTCCTCCCTGATACTCATATACTTTCTGCCTCTGGATTACGCTGAACATTCCCTTTTCCATACTTAGATGCAACTACATCTTATTTAACACTTCTACTAGTAATTTTCATTCAGAGGAATAGTCTGTTTTTCTGAAATACCTCTCACATTGAGATCTTTTTTAATGATCCCCAGCAACTTCCCGAGAGATACACTGTATCTTTTTTACTTTTCTGTTCTTGTTCTTTTCTGCAATTGCTAGTATCTTTTTAACTTGCTGTTTCTTTTACTCAGTGTTATCCTTTCTTTACTTCTCCTGTTCTTTGCTTTTTCTTTGAACACTTAAGTTTTCAAATTAACTTTGATCTCTGTGTGTGGGTTGTCCTGGATAATACTGCTTTTTATCTCTGTTGTATGTCTGCCTTTTTTCTCCATTCATGTTCCAATCCTATAAATTATTGTGGAACATATTTCTATTTTCCCCTCACTGCTTCCAGCCACAGAGAATTCACACTGACTTTAGACTCACTACTTTAAATTGTCCAAGACTTTTACAATTCTCAGCTTTTTGAGAAAGGCTTTTAATATTTTAGGGCTATATTTTGACCTCAGAGAAGCACCTGTAAATGCAAGTGTCTTCAGTGGGAATATGTAGGTATCTTTCAGGACTGAAGGTTTGGCCTTCAGTCCACAAATGAAGTTAAAATATGCTCCAGCACACTGCGCATGTTCTCTCCACTGTCATGTTATATCTCTATATATCCATAGATAAACTCAGTTATGTGGTGTGCCATTTTGGGGCATGGAAAACCACATCTTCTTGCAAATTAGACCTGTAAAACAGCAGAAAAGCCATTTCATTAAAGGATAAAAATGTGGGCAAAATCTTACTTGGATCTCTAGAAATACAAATAAAATATAAAAAATAAACATGACAAACTACACGATAATTCTTTTATCACTTGGCAATTTAAGGCTGTGGATGAATTTTGAACATAAAAAAGTTGAATTCTTCAGACTCAGGCCCATTAGGAGGCAGAAGAACTGCTAAAAACCCTGATAATTTTTGATAATGAAAACATCCTTCTCATCCACAAAGCCCACCAGTAATTTAAAGTGAGAGAAGTATCTTTTGGGTAGGCATAGAGCACTCTGTGTTACAATATCGGAGGACAGATCCACCTACAGTGATAGCAGGTATAGAGCATTGACCCATGTATAATTTCAAACCCCTACCAGATAAATGTTTATGTATGTTTGATTTGCTTGTTCTCAGTTGTGTATTATCTTCTTCAAAAAAAGAGGAGGTCATGTGTCACTGCATAAAAAAGGGGAAATAGCTTTTTTCTGAGCAGTAGTGCATGTTTACAGGTGGAGAACAGATGGAGCAGTCACTTCTCAAACCTTGGAGGTGGTGGTAAGGCTCCTCCTCAGGACTGGAAGGAACAGTGAAGTTTGGTGCAACACAGAAAGTTTCCGAGTTGGCTGAATGTAAGCCTGAATGCAAAAACTTGCAGCAGGCAGAGGTACTTGCTTATAAGACATTTTTATTGCTAGTCATTTTGAGATTGTGCTGCTTAAAGAGGGATCTAAGCTCATATTTCTAATACAACCAGGCTTTGGTGGCTTTTGTTTGAGAGCTCGCTAGAGGAAAGCATGTAAGTGGATCCCCTTCAAAGTTCTGGCCACTTCAAGGGCACAAGCCACATATTCATTGTGCCTCACTGACCTGGGGTCTCAGCCTCTCCTGATCTCCATGAGAAGTGTTTCTAATATGTGATGGCCTCTGATGCCTGAGAGTCAGGACTATTTTTGTTAACTTCTCCAACCTGATGACTTCTTCAGGGAAAGAACAAATACACCAAAAACATGTAATCTGGGCTCTGTACTGCTCTAGAGCTCTCCAGACCACAGCTGGACTATTTTTCACAATTATCCAGTTTCAGACATGGCCTTAATATTAAATCATGTTTTCCTTGAAGAGAAAACCATTATTTTATGCTAATCGTGACCATAAACCAAAGGCAAGACACTATAATCTGAGAATGGATTCACATGCAAACACACTTTGAAAATAAAAGTGCTAAATTACACTTTATTGCATTTGCTAACTATGTACAATACAGTTTTTATAACAACGATATACTGAATTAATAGAAATTTTCACAAGTTTGAACAAATTCTGTGCTGAATCAGGAAGGCACTTTTCACTATTTTCTAAAAGTAACTGTGCTACTGGTCTCTTAATCAAGAAGATAATTAATACTCCACTGATTGTTTCACACAATTAAGGGATATGCCATACAAAAAAAAATTCTCTTAATTGATGTGAGCATAATTTTACCCCATATTATCTCTATATTCTGAGACAACAGATTGCTTGAGATAATAAGCAAGTTTGTACTGGCAACCATCACTTAACCTCCAAATCCATTTAATTTTGGGGGATGATACAAATACTGTTTATCAAACGCTCAAGATGGTTTCTCTTCACAGTGGACTTCAGAGCTCAGAATATCCATTTCTCTCAATGACAGAGTGAATATTCTTAGAACTGGCTCTATCTTCATGATGTCAAATAAAGTTAGTTTGATTCAATTGTGATTTGGGATTCAGGAGAGACCACAATGAATGATAGCCATGAGTAAATCCTTTAAACTGTCAGATTCTGTTTGTTTTATTGACATCTTTAATAAATCATATAGGATATTTACATTTTTCTATTCAGAATGGAAACTATTGAATATTTAAGAGATCTGTGTTTGCACCCTACTAAAATTCTATATTAGATAAATAGAGCACAATCACCCATTCCCTGTGACAAACCTGACTTTATGGTTACCATGTGAAGAAATATTGTACAAGGAAAATAATAGTTTCTTGGCTATACTCCTGGTTCTATAGTACCATTTCCTAAGAGTAAAATTGATAGCATTTAATTTTAAAAACAAAAGACAGATTAATCATAGTTTGAATAGGACACGAGCTCCTTTGAAATTCTTACTACAGTTGTTCAGCCCTTGTAAATCAGCCCTTGATTTTTGAAATGTTTATTACTCCCTCCAACCTAGCCACAGGCCTGAAAGAGTTGTTTGTAATAATAACAATAATCCTTTCAACAGAGTTCCCCCTATTTTTCTCCATTTTGTTTACTTCTGAACACAAAACAGAAACACAATTAATTTAAAAAATACATATTTCTTTCCTTCTTGGGATTTCTATTAATATAGGAGGAAATAAACCTATAAAATAATATATCATGTTGGTATTCAGTTAATTAAAAAACTGTTTTAGTCATTAACTCAATTGGTTTTGTTCATCCAGACTTTGAAAGCAATCTAAGGAAACAAACATTTATCTATGGCCAGTTGGTAGGGACCAGCTTATATTTGGTCCTAAGACCATAAAGGCATTGACTTCAGTACCCTCACAAGCTTTCTGGCTTCTTCTGGAGAAATGACCACTCATGAGTGAGCATATTTGTGTAGTTCCATTTGCACCTTTATTTTGTCCACCTTCTATCCCACTTTTAATCCCTCTGCCTTTTATCAATATCAAGTTTTCAGACTCAGAATAGGGGATAGAAAACAGTGCTAGACACTCTTTAACAGCACACACAGAATTAGGGCCACACAACAAAACACAGATCTATGAGCTGATTAAAATCCTGTAAGAGGTCATTTGATAATTTTTCTGGTGTGATTGCTCTTGTTAAATTGGCAATGGTTTATCCGAGTGTTTAGATAAGAAGAGTTTTACCTACAATTCACTAGAATTAAATGTCAAAATGGCTGTGCAGGGAAGGAACCCTCCATTAGATGTGGCCAAACAGGAAGATTTCATCAGCTGCATCAGAGCTAGATACTGTCAAACACTTCAGGTGAAGAGACCTATGCATGTAAAACTGAAATCAAGAGGCTGAATGGCCCCAATAGCCTTTTTGCACTGAGGTTGCTAGTTTAAAGCAAGTTCCAGTCAAGAATAATTGAACTCAGTTCAAATTAGATTGTTGCTCCTTAGCTCTGTGAAATGAGGTAGATGATCACAGTCCATTTCCCATTAACCTAACTGTCTGCTTTACTAAAACCACCTGCACAATTGAAACTAATTGGTGTCCTTAATCACAGTATCAACAGAAAGGATACAATTAAATAGTAATGGATTATGAAATATATCCTCACCCTAAAGACACAATACCTTTAGACACTGTCAGTGAGCAACTCTCCTGGCTGGCACTTGGAGTAGGGCTGCATTTACACCAGTGTGCTGCCAGTCAAGATCCATTCACAAGCAGAAACGTAAGCTTATGCACGAATGAACATTAATAAGGATATATTTGTTCAGTTAGACTGTAGGCCTAAAGCAGTGGAAAACACTACTCTATTTGAATTGAAGGGATTAAAGTGATATGAGCCCTAGAGCTATCAAAAGGCCATCAGGCACAAATCTCATGAGGGACTACTAAACTCCCTTTCCTCCAGGGACTCATGTAAAGTCAGTGCAGCAATAAAAAGCAAATGGCATTAACTCATAGAGCAGCATATTTAAGAGCAGGCTGAGAGTACAGTGATACAGTGCTGCTGGTAAGGGCAACCTCTAGCCAAGAACTGGGCTATTTTCACCTGTCAGTGGGAGCTGGAGAGCAGAAGTCCAGTGCTCTTCTGGCAGGAAGCGTTCCTATTCTAAGCTCTCACTGCTGTCGTTACTGAAAAGAATTTATCCTAAAAACAAATTACACCTTGGCCTAGAGCACTGGTTCCAGACTTCTCCAAGCCTGCTGTTTTCTCACTCCCCTCTTTTCACTGCTTGTCCAGGCTTCTGTTGCTGCGTTCCCACATCTCAGCTGTCCTAGGCAGCACATGCATTTCTGCTGTACCATCCTCCCTTCATTTGCTGCCTTCCTTGAAAAGAATTCCTGCCACTTCCTTCTCACTCCCTTTTCCATTGAGATACCCCCACCATCTCCTAACCCTACTACTACCAGATCAGCTGGTGGAGTAAGGGCTTATCAGTGTCCAAGATGCACAAACAACTTTACACTAACCAAGAATAGCACTCTCCATTTTATTAGCTTCTGTAGACATTTGCAGCAGGAAGGTGACTGGGACCTGGGAGAGGTTTGTGCTCTACTCTCTTTAGTTAAAAGTACTCGACTGGCCAGTTGCATTCATCTTGCTCTCTGCTCTGCTGCTCCTCAAAGAGCAGTGTGTAAGAACAGCATGAGCATGTCTTTCAAGGACTAAGTCATCAGTTTTTCTGTAGACCATTAAAGATGCTGTTATTGGCTATTACAGATATATGAGCACTGTGCTTTTGTTACTTTTATTGATATGGCAGTTTGTACTTTGAATTTCTATGGGGTGCTTTTTTCTAAGGACTGTAAAATGATCAACAGGCACCAATAAAGAAAACTTCATCCCACATCTGGGAGGAAGAGAACTAAAACTTGTCTGCTTGACTAGCTATTTTTCCCTCACTCCAGGCCTGTTTTGAGTTCAAATTATCAACTCCAGAGCCAGGACTGAATGCCAGGCATCCTCCCCTGTACCCTAAGAAATACTAAATATTTGATCTAGCGAAACATGGTGCCTCAAAGGGGTTGATGCTCAGTCACATCAGAGAGAATCATTTACTGTATTGTTCTGCCTAGAAATATGACAGCTCAAAGCATGCTAAGTGCTTCTTCAGATTTTCCTGCGTTCATTCAATAGGAAATTGCTACTCACTCAAGACCTCTGTTCAATAACATAAAATACCTGTAACACAGATGGAGTAATATCAGTCAATCTATTGACATGCACAAGCCATAAAGTAGTTCAAAATAAATTGTAGAAAATGTAAAAAACAACTTCTGAATCCAGATAATTACTATGCAAGACAATGTTTACTCTCAAAGATGGGTCAGATGTGCGGTTCTCTCCAGGATGTACATGAAGGCCAGACCTCTCAGAGTGGTTAGAGTACACACCTGCTCCTTGTGTGACTCTTACAGTCAAATTTTCAGATGACTCATTTAGCAAACGGAGATGCTTTGAAAGTCCAGGTCTGGATGTGGATGATAAATTGATTTTAAGCCCCCACGCTTTTCTATAAAAAGGCAAGACTGAGAGAAGAAGCCAAAGTTCAACTGCAACTTGTTTTTCTTTAGAACAAAAACAATAGTAATTTCTGCACTTCTGAAGAGGTGGTGTATTAAGCGCCTGTAGACTTCATATCATGTCCACTCCCTGATTATATTAGGATAGAGAGATTATTATGATAGTGAGTTTTCTAAAGCATAATTCTACTCCTAATCATTATGTATATAAAAAATTCTGAGTAGAAAAAAAGTCACCAAACCCAGAAGAAAACACGACAAAATGCCTGGGCTTTGACATGAAAAATCCCCCACATGAATTAAAAGTGCATGAGTATAAAACTGGATGCTCATCCACCTTTATTTTTCTAGACTTTAACATGATTTTCTTTTCAGCTGACAGTTCTCTCATATGCCCTGTAGTGAATGTAGATGGTATCCTCTGGTGGATCATTTAGGTGTTAGCAAAGAGATAAATAATGGCATCAGCAATGCAAGTATGAGTCAGCTGTGGCAGTGCTCCTGCTACTTGGAATTTTGCATGAGGAACGACTGCTGATTTATTTCTCAAGGGTCATCAAAGATAGAGTCTGCAAACAATAACAACTTTCTTACAGCTCTCCATTCATTTCCTGCAGCAGAGCAGAAAAAGAGACAGAATTATGGATCTGCTGTTTCCTTCTTTCTTGAATTGTTTTATAGAGTAAAATCTTCCCTCTGTAACAATTAACAAACTATTTTTCCCCAATCAACAAATGTGTGACTTCAGTATAAACAGATCAGAATGGATACAAGGATAAGTTATGTTTACTAGTATTTTAATTTTTAAAATAATACTGCTAGAATAATAGGTGTATTTATACTAGCAATGTAAAAAAATGCATTTTTACAAGACTCCAAAGTTCTCGTTTGCATTTCACAATAAAACATGAACAAAAAGAGAGTGTTATTGAAAACTAAGACTTAGAAGACTGGTTAATGCAAATACATTTAATTGAAATGTATCATTATTTGGAACTTGTCAGCAGAACGCACATCACTTTGCAACTATAGTTGCAGCCTTTTTGAACTTCTTAACCGAAGAACAAAATCTACATGAAGCTCTCCCCAACATCTTGTTATTCTTGTATAATGAATCTATATACAGCATTATTCAAGTTTATCCTTCATGTTGATTAAGTTCCTTGTCTAAGAAAAATGCACTGGAGTCTATTTATTCCTTTAAGAAACAAGGAGACAATGTGACAAAAAAAAAAAAAAACAAAACAAAACAAAAAACCCTGATCAACTGTTTCAATTTAAAGGGTATGCAGTAATACCATTAGAAGATAGAGTAATGTGTCTTCAGAATACATGGTAATGAACAAATTAAATCACCTAGAACAAATAGCACCAGCTGTTTCACCAACAAATACAGAAACTTGAAATATAAGGGATAAACTACTTCAACCTAAAATAAAAAGAAAGAAAACAGTAAGAGGCAGTGAAATGTTGTCTTAGTCTCAAAAGCCTTATGTTACCCATTTATTTTGTACTGAGTCCATTTACTTTTCTCTCATCCTCTTCCCTCTATGCACTGAGTACATACTAAACAGTATAGCATGAATTGTATCATTGTGCATTTAAACTTGGTGGTCCCTAGCTTACCTGTGGTTTTTGGAGACAGGGGTTGTATTCACTTTTGGAAAACTCTTTCTTCTTTCCCTCTCCTTCCATTAACATGTAAAATGTCATTTGTGAGTTGGCTTTCCCCCCTTTTTATTGACCATTCTTATGCTAAAAGGAAGAAAGCTGAAAGATAATTAGATTTTGAGTCTGGGTGAGTAATTTTAAGAGCTTTGCAAGTCTGACTGCGGGATATACTTTATGTCAAACTCAGCTTTGTTCATCCAGTAAAAAGGCTGCATATTACAAGACAGGATGGCTGAACTTCACAGAGTTATGGAAAGGCCAGGGAGTGACATATTTAGAGCTTCATTGTATCAGCCTTAATTTGATCTCCATCATCATAAATAAGTGTAAGTTAGCATGTTAAAATTGACAAAACTGATCTTCAAGTAAGCAAAGCAATAAAATGTTTAAAAAGATGCCAGTTAACTGAACCCAATAGTAACAAACCTATTTACATCAGGAAATGTACACTTCAACCAAAAAAAAACCACAAAACCTCTCATCTTGTCAAAACTTATGGTGAAAAGAATAGATATCCAATTTTGTCACAAACAAAGTAAAATACATACAAAAAAAACCCCCAAATTTTTCTATAAAACATCAGTTAGTAAAGGTCATCATATTTCCTTAGTAAAACATAAGCATGAAATGCTGGAGGCTAGAATATCTTCTTTGCATTTGCTACAAATAGAAGGTAAAAGAGCAGAAAATTCACAATTTTGTGTAGAAAATATTTACCAACAAAACCAGTGCTTTTCTGAGAAACTTGGTGTTGTGTACGAAGAGCTACTGCTCATCTGGAGCAGTAACTGGCTGGATGGCTGCACACAGAGTTATGGTAAACAGCTCAATATCCAGTTGGAAAACAGTAACGAGTGGTGTCCCTCAGGGATCTGTGTTGGGACCTGTCTTGTTCAACATCTTCATCAGTGACATGGACAGTGGGATCGAGAGCACCCTCAGCAGGTTTGCCGATGACACCTAGTTGTGTGGCTCGGTTGATATGCTGGAGGGAAGGGATGTCATCCAGAGGGACCTGGACACGCTTGTGAGGTGGGCCGATGCCAACCTCATGAAGTTTAACCAAGCCAAGTGCAAGGTCCTACACCTGGGTCAGCACAAGCCCAGGAACAGCTACAGGTTGGGTGGAGAAGAGATTCAGAGCAACCCTGCAGAGAAGGCCTTGGGGATGCTGGTTGATGAGAAGCTTAACATGAGCCAGCTTCAGTGTGCACTTGCAGCCCAGAAAGCCAACCGTATCCCGGGCTGCATCAAAAGAAGCATGACCAGCAGGTTGAAGGAGGTGATCCTGCCCCTCTACTCTGCTCTTGTGTGGCCTCTCTTGGAGTATTGTGTCCAGTTCTGGTGTCCTCACCATAAAAAGTACATGGAGCTGTTGGAGCAAGTCCAGAGGAGGGCCATGAGGATGATAAGAGGACTGGAGCACCTCCCGTATGAAGACAGGCTGAGAAAGTTGGGCCTCTTCAGCCTGGGGAAGAGAAGACTGTGTGGAGACCTCATAGCAGCCTTCCAGTATCTGAAGGGGGCCTATAAGGATGTTGGGGAGGGACTCTTCATTAGGGACTCTAGTGGTAGGACAAGAGGTAATGGCTTTAAACTTAAACAGGGGAAGTTTAGATTAGATCTAAGGAAGAAGTTCTTCCCAGTGAGGGTGGTGAGGCACTGGAATGGGTTGCCCAAGGAAGTTGTGAATGCTCCAACCCTGGCGGTGTTCAAGGCCAGGTTGGATGGAGTCTTGGGCAGCATGGTTTAGTGTGTGGTGTCCCTGCCCATGGCAGGGTGTTGAAACTAGATGATCTTAAAGTCCTTTCCAACCCTAACAATTCTATGATTCTATGATTCTGTGTTCTATCTAAATTTGGCTGTGACACACAGCTGCCATCTTCTCAGCTATGGAATCAATTTAAGGAAAGCACCTATTAACTGGTTGTCTGAGTTGGAACAACTTGGATATCCTTCCATTTTACAGTTACATCGATGCAAATGCTTTGACAGTGCTGTAATACTAAGCCACAAAGTGTGAGAAATTAGAGAAAAAGAATTATTTTACTGAAGGTTCAAACTTTCTTTCTGCAGCTTATTCCTTTTCTTCACCTGAACTGGACTGTGAGTTCTGTGTACAAGCTGCAAAATACTAAATCCCCCTCAATATGCTTTAATTTTCCCAGTTGTATTCGCCTATACCACCTCAAGTATTTTTTCACATTCCTCAAAGCTTTCATTTTCCTATATTTATTAACTGCTAAGGGTTCTTCAGCCTTTTCTCAATACTTCTTCAAAACATCTTATTCTTTCTACACCCTCTAGACTTTTCAAGTCATTCTCATCTTCCCAGTTCTCTCAGATCTTCTAGTAACAAAAAAGTATGATTTACCTCTCTAAACTTGAGCTATGTAAAAATTCAGTTGTCTAAATTGGTCACCCTTGAATCACTCCATGCTTGTAGAAACAGACAGATCCAAAGGGTGATATGTCTGCTTTTAAGACAGGGAGCATATTTTGACGTGTCAGTTAACCTTTACACATGCAAAGTTAGGCAAGATGGATACTACTCAAGTGCTAGATCCAGACTTAGCCCTTCACCATTTTGCACTCTGTATTTGCAAATCCAGTTATAAAACGGGGCTACAAACCCACTATAGGGAAAGTTGGATGACAAAATGTTTTCTTCATTTACTTGGAGTATTTTTATGATCCACTTGTTTTGTATAAATAGCTCAAATCTTATTGTCTTGTTTTTCTCCAATAGCAGATTACAAATTCATGTCTAATTTGCTGTCCTCTCTCTTCCCCAAGGTGTCTTTTAGCTTTACTGCTCTTTCCATCCCACTTAATATATGTTTTCCAGTTTATTTTCTCCTGCATGCTTTAATTCTCATTTCTGCCAGCTGAAACTCTTTCTACTGTATTGGAGCCCTTAGGCCTCTTTCCCTTTTTCCCTTGTGTCCCTACACAATATAGTTTGTGTCCTTGAGAACATATCAAAAGGACTACATACCTTGATCCGCTGTCTGAACTAGATTTTCTCCTAATCAAGAAATTACATAGGTTTGGCAAATATTCAAATGTTGTTGTTGGAAGGTGAAGGTTTTGATGGAAATTGTGATCAAAACCTCTTTTACTGAAATTGATCACATCTCCCACAGGCAAGGAGGGCAGGGCAAAACATTTCTGACCAGTTCTAATTCTCATTTATTTTTCAGCAACAGACTGGTTTATTTGCTGTAATATGCTAAAATTTCTAGTGACAGCTGTAATGTGGATTTAGACAGCCTTTACACTGTAAAGTTCATTTTTGCAGCAGGGAATAGGAGAAGTTGTTTTCCCCCACTCTGAAGAAGAATGTTTTAAATCAGAACAGTCGAGATCAGATCTGAGAAAATCTAGTGGGGGGAAAAGGAGTCCTTTTTACAGTTTTCATCCTTATCATCATAGCAAAAAGTCTGTTAGTCGAGATTATACATAAGTTGATAGTCTTTGCCTGTCATTTTAGAGTCTTTTGACAAACCTGAAGAACAAGAGGTCAGAATTATTTCCTGTTGCATTCACACCTTCATGGTATTTCATGGATGAACATTATGAAAAACATCAGGAATACTTTGAATCATAATTTCTCATTGTAGTATCACCACTCTCTCAATACACAACACACAGAGATGAGATCTGGAAGTTATGGTATTGGCAGTGACGTTGGTTAGGTGTGGACCTCTGATGAACAGACAGTGAATATATTTAACACACTATCTGCAGTATTTCACAGAAGTGATTTTTTTTTTCTCTTGCCAAATACCTACTAGAATTTTCCTTTAAATGTGTTGGGTATGTCGAATGCATTTGAGTTGTAACAAATATTTCTCTAGCTCTTTCAGATCCATGTAAACTCTGCTGATGCAAATCACAAGAAACCTAGTTCCATAGTCCAGCTGTGAGATCTTACTTTATGTAGGAGAGTTTATTTGTTTGTTTTTTGGTTTAGAGCTCAAAGCACTTCTAGAGGCAGACGTCATAGATGAGTACTATGCAATTTTCTCTTTCCATCTCCATCAATAATGATTGATTCATTGGTTAAGCTGGCCTCCATGGGATACTTGTTCAAGGCTTCTTAGGAGTGAAGGCTTGCCATTGAGAAATACTGATTACACTGTATCATCTTTTCTCCCTTTGTGCTTCAGAATCAAAGGCAAAGCTCCCATTTCATGCATCATCCCTCACCTATACAATATTATAGTGAAGAAAGATGAAGGTCACCATGAACCAAAAAATCCATAAGAAAATGGTTACAGAATTATAAAACTAAAGAATGCATAATACTTGGGGTTTTTTTTTTTTTTACTTTTAACAGTAACTTTAAAAAAAGAAAGGAATTTAAACGTTCCATTTAAATAGGCAAGGTGATTATTCTATTTAAGAGCAAAGGATGTGAAAAATTAACCAACATAGAGAGTCCATTTTCTTGAATTTTAGGAAAACACGCAACAACTGCCTGGTTTAAAAGGGGTCTGAAAACATTTGTGCTAAGGGGAAAAACAATCTTCCCAACATCCAATCAGAAAGCCAAGCCTGAACCGTGCTGTAGGTAAAAGCAGGGACAATCTTGCTAATACCACAGGTCCCTACGCTTTAGTTGCTAAATAAAACTCACAGTATCCTAAAAGTCACATACCTACACTGCAAGATTGCTGCTAATTTAAATTCAGGAAAGAATGTCTTCCTGAGCTCATACCTGGCAACTGGTTTTACACTGTGATCAGGGCACATCAACCAGACATTCCAGGATTTAATGCCATTGAAGGTACAATTTCACCCCTATGTCTACTTGCTCACCTCCAAGGCTTCAGAGGACAGTAAATGTAGACCCTAGAAACCAAATTACATATCAAGATAGGAAACTGATAGCTGATTTCTAGCCAGTGCTGAATAGAAATTCAGCAACATGGGTAAGATTGCATCATTTTCTGGCAATACCTTTTTTAAGAGACCTTTTTGGGAATACTGACACATGATGTATCTGAAAAGATACTCTGAAAATACTCTTTGCAAACTTGTGCCCTGGAACAAAATGACTTCCCAGGATCCTATGACAAATCTCACTTAGTGAAATCTCCTACTTAGTTATGTGATCCTTTTCCCAAGCATAACACATTACTTTTAAAACAGTTTAAATTAAATCCCTTCCCCCTTTGTCAGACAGTTCCAGAAACATACTTCTTGGAGGGATAAGGAGTCGTCTTCCAATTTCCCCTCTAAATTTATTCATGGCCAATTTATAATCATTTGATCTTGTGCCAATACCATCCTTTAACTTAAATAATAATTCTTCTTCCTTGATATTTACCTCCATACTATGTCATTCATTCCTTTAATCCATTCAGTTTAAAATAATCTTAATAAATGTGAAAATGTTGTAGCTATAAAATGAAAATGCACTATGATGACCTTTACTAGAATCTGGCAGTAACCTGATTTTATTAAGTATCAGAAATGTTATAACAGATATTAAAATGTAGTGACATTACCACATTATGCAAATCTACCAGGACTCATTTTAAATCTTTTTGTTTTTCCTTCTCCACCTTTTTCTATACAGTTTAGTTTTACAAATTAAGAAGTTTTAATATTAAGCCTACATTTTTAGAGAAACATCTACATATTTGTATCTGCAAATAAGATAGGAAAGAGTATGTCTAGACAGTTCAGTGGCTTATGTAACTGATCAGTTATTTCTGCGGACTCTCAGGTAAGTAATTATCACAGTAGTCTGTACAAATTAATTACTTTAAGGTACACACATTGGGCAGCTACTCAGAAGAGAAATGGAAATCTGGACCATACAATTAGTAAGTCTGTCCAAATCTGTCAATGATAATATGTTCAGAAGACTAAATACTCAGCAGCAAACTATGGACTTTCTGCTTTTTGCTTTCCTGTTGGTTAGTGTAGCTACACACAAAGATTTTGCATCACCTACATGGTAAGTTCAATGTGTCACATGTCTGATCTATGCTTTTTGATATACAAGTACTGTCAAGTTTGCCTAATAGAGTGTATAGGAATAATACCAGTAACAAAGTTTAGTGAAAAGATCTGTTCCTCTGTCTCAGAAGGTAAGAAAATCTGGATTTTATGAGTGTATGAACTGATCAGAAAGATTAAGATTTTCTTGCAAATAAGATATCCTTAGGTCCATCTTTTGGCCTTGGAATCAGAAGACGTGTGTTGCCAAGAAAATCTGGCCATATTACAGCCTTTGACCGTAATACTGCTCTTTGTACTGAGAGCAGAATGATGCGTATATTAAGAGAACGAAAGTCATCCATCAACGTATGTGACTTCTAGGATATCTTCACATATGCAGAATGGTTGTTGATGGAAAGGACCTCTGGAGATCATCTGGCCCAACCACCTGCTCAAGTAGGTCCACCTAGAGCAGGTTGTCCAGGGCCAAGTCCAGACAGCTTTTTAATACCTCTAAGAATGGAGACTCCACAACCTTCCTGCGCAACCTGTGCTGGTGCTTGCTCACCCTAACAGTGAAAAAGTGTTTCCAATGTTTGTTTGTGTCCATTGGTTCTTGTCCTGATCTTCATCCTCTTGGGCCAAAGCATCTTTTTTTCAGTCTTGTGATCTGTAGCAGATGTGAGGAACAGATGCTTGAGACTCTTTTGACTGGTGGTAAAATGCGTGATCTCTGTATGCAAGTTTTCAACTTTCTTCATGGGCATGTTTCTCCAAGCTATAGGAATGACACTGAATATGACACTGAACTACCCAGCAGTGCTGCTGGCCACATGCCTTTGGGGCTCAGCTGAACTATGTTCATTGTATCTAGCAAGCACTTTAAACTATCCACACAGAGCGACGTTGCCACCTTTTAATAGCAGAGAACATTCATGGAGGAAAAAATGTGTTTTGAAATGGAAGAGTTTTCATGTACAGAAACTCATGTCATCCTTTAGCAAAGGAATTATCTCTTAGTCTATGGCCAAATGGTTGAGCACATAACATGGTAGTGGTGATATAGGGAATTGCTCTGGTATCAGCTGAGTTTTTTGCTTATACATCCCATACTTTCTCTTTGATAACAGAAAAGCACTTAACAAGAATTTCAGCACAGGAATCACCCATATAGTATTGCACATCTGACAAATGTGTTTATAGACAGTCTAAGCCATCATTATCACTCTATTGTAACATGATATTTTCAACTCTTAAACATTGAACTGCAACTTCACAAATATAAATACGTGGGTTTAATTATCAAGTTTTGTTCATAAGTGAGACTGTTCTAAAAGAGACCATTTGTTTATTAATAAAACTGTATTATTTATATGGAAAAGTATTATGTGACTAAAAAAAAATTACTCAACTAATTTCCACAAATCTTGGAAATAAAGACTGTTATATCCCTTACTCCCACAACAGCAAGCTATTCAGAACTTCAGGAATGCTACACAGTTACTTAATTACTCTTGGTTTTGTCCTCAGGTACAAACAATCAGCTTACTGCCCTGAGATTTGTTCAATGTATTATAGTTGCTGTGTGTAGACATTCATCCATCCACATTTGGTAATGTACAAAGCACTGTGTATTATGCTAAAAATTATCATCTATATCGAATTCCTTTCATTACTCAAGCCATGAGGCGTTCAAGATTTCCAAGACTTCTTGTGAAACAGTGTTATACTTGCAGTTTTACCATCCTTCAGGGATTTTATCATCGTTTGCATTTACAGCATTATCTTTTCTGCACATAAAAATAAAAATATTATCCTTAGTTGCCCTCAGAAATAAATATTTAACTGATGAGTTATGCAGTATAGGTCTTTATCCCAGGGAACTCTAAAGCGTTTAATACATTTCTGTGCATTCTGTGTAACACAATGGATTTGCTTCATTTAGACATAAAAAGGAATTGTGGCTTCCCATGTTATCTTTCAAGCACAGTAATTCTCAACATTTTCAATAAATGTGATGTCCCTTCTAAATTTTTTTCTTTTCTAACTTCTCAGGCTTAAGTTCTTATTTGCTAGGTGGGAAATGGGGGGTATTTGTCAACTCTTGTCATCAGCCTTGGAGGAACCCTGGCCCCAGGGTTCTGAAAGCTATTCTCTAGGAATATCTCAGGGCACATACCCAATAAGTATTTCTGTAATTGCTCCAGGAGACCATACCATTTATTATTTTTCAAACAAAATGTCAGTCATAATCATCCAGAATACTATCAAGCTGTCATGTTTGCAACATGTTGTGAAAATAAGTATTTTCATAGTATCATCCCTTGGTATTTGTGTGAATTGATAATACTATAATTTTCTTTGAAATATTCACAGTATTTTTTCTGTTTTGTTATGATCAGATCAAATATGTTGCTTATAAATTAAACACTTAAGTATATTGCTGAAAGGGCTAATATTGCCTTTTTATTTTATCTAACAAACAAAATCTTCTTTGTTGCAGCTTGATAATTCCTTTCTTCTGATGGTGCTTTCACATGGGAAGAATGCTTAAAACTTCATCAAGTTCTGAAAATGAACAGTGTAAATACTCTTACTGGTTTTGAGGCAGAAAAAGAAGAGGCACCATAAAAGAAGCCGTCTACATCCTGGAAACATTTTCGGAGCACAGTAAGACACTCAGGACAAAAAAAGATCCTGATTGTAGTTCCTTTCTTTACCATCAAACCTTTCAGAAGCAAAACCCAACCAAATAAAGGAGCCCCCAGTCCATCCTCTACTTATCTTAATTTTCTTTTTCTTTTGTTTTACTAGATCCAAGACATTTTTGTTCTATATAACTATTCTTTAACATATTGTTCCAGATACCCAGAAGCACATACACTTTGGCAGGTACTAGCTCTCCCTTTACAACAGAACCTTCAGTTTTCACATCTGTATAGAAAAAATTGAAATAATGTTTGAGCTGAATATTTATATTTTAGTCTTTAAATGATAGATTTTCACTGACCAAATATCCCTCTAACATGAGCAATCAGTCCAACTGCTGCTCTACCAGTTCATAACTTCAATTTCCTTCTGTATATCTGTTGTGGTTTAAGCCCAGCCGGCAACTTGGAACCACGCAGCCGCTCGCTCACTCCCCCCTTTTCCTTCCTCCCCTCGCTCCCGGAGGGATGGGGAGGAGAATCGAAGGAATGTAACTCCCACGGGTTGAGATAACAGCTCTCCAGTAACTAAGGTATAATACAAACCACTACTGCTACCAATAATAATGATAAGAGGAATAACAAGGGAAAAGGACACAACCGCTCACCACCCGCCGACCGATACCCAGCCCGACCCGAGCAGCGATCTGGGCCTTCCGGGTAACTCCCCCCAGTTTATATACTGGGCATGACGTGCTGTGGTATGGAATACCCCTTTGGCCAGTTTGGGTCAGGGGTCCTGCCTCTGTTTCCTCCTGGCTTCCCCTCCTCCCTGGCAGAGCATGAGACTGAGCAAGTCCTTGGTCAGAGTAAACATTACTGAGCAACAACTAAAAACATCGGTGTTATCAGCGTTGTTCCCAGACTGAAAGTCAAAAACACAGCACTGCACCAGCTACTAAGAAGGAGAAAAAATGACTGCTGTAGCTGAACCCAGGACAATATCCTCACTGACATGTACCCTGTTGGTGGGATATACAAATCAATTCAGCTCTTACAGTCTTTTGCATTGTAATGGAATGTGTGATCAGGGATATGCTGGATTCTCAGCAGATTGCTTTTCATAACGAATGTTATCTTGCCTGAGATGCTAGACAGACTCTTGGGTTTTGCCAGCATGTCAACAAAATGTGAAATGTCTAGTGCATGGCTGCAGTGCCTTTAGCTGTCCAAGTTTTCTCATAACAAAGCTAGTGGCAAATCCAAACAAGAAAATTATGTCTTCCTCACTTCTGCATCCACAATCTTGATTATAATGGCTGCAGTTAATGCATTTCCAACTGTTGTCAGCTGCAGTTTTGGCCCTCGAAAATGGCTAGGAGCAGCTCCATCTCTGCCTCCAAATATACCAGAAGTAGCCCTAGGAATATATCACTGGTTCTTTTGCATTTCTTCAACTGTACCTGAAAGACAATGTCTAATACTGAAAACTGAGCAACACATGCTGTGCTATTGGAATGTTTTTTTAAAACAAACAAACATACAAACAAAACCCTATAAAAATACTAAATAAGACTGAAACTGGCCATAGTATGCTATCATCAATGTATTTTTCTCATTAGAAGCTTCAGCAGCTTATCACATTCTTTCTATATTTCCACATATTTTAATCCCAGGCTTCTTTATGGCATATGCAAGGTTACCAGTAATGCTGCTTTGGCTGTCTCATTGGTCCTTTAACATACTGATGAAGTTCAACTACTGTTCTGACCCTTTTATTGTTAAAAACAATAGGGCGAACAGGCCAGGAGCCCCCTGTGCTGTATCAGGCAGAGCACTGCCAGCAGGTCAAAGATCTTTCCCCTCTGCTCAGCACTGGTGAGGCACACCTGGGTGTTGTGTCCAGTGCTGGGCTCCACAGTACAAGACAGACATGGGTGCACTGACATGCATTTAGCAAAGGGACACGAAGGTGATTAAAATAATCTTATACAAGATGAGGCTGAGAGCTGGGACTGTTCATCCTGGAGAAGGCTCATGGGGGTCATATCAATGTATATAAATACATGATGGGAGGGTGTAAAGAAGACAGAGCCAGGCTCTTAGTGTTTCCCAGTGACTGGACCAGAAGAAATAGGCACGTATGGGAATATTGAATATTCCATCTAGACATAAGAAGGAGCTTTTTATTGTCAGGTTGCCCAAACATCAGAACAGGTTGCCCAGAAAGGTTTTGGAGTCTCCCCACTTGGAGATACTCAGCACGGCTCTGAGAAACCTTCTGTAGCTGATCCTGTTTTGACCACAGGGTTTGGACTAGATGATAGCCTAAATAGGTCCCTGCCATCTTCAGCCATCCTGTGATTCTGTAGTTTATAGCATGCTGAGTGTAATACCCATTAACTTACTGACTCCTAATGAATACTGATATGTTGTTTGCAATACGAGGGTGTAGAGGAGGATCTGAGGGATCCAAGACACGGAAACCAGTTTGCTATTTTCTTCTTGAAACTTCTGAAACTGTTAAAGGAAAGTCTTATTAAAGTACGTTTTCTACAACACTAGATTTTTCTAATTGACGGAGAGTGTATAGTGCCAAATTTGAATAAATCAGAAGAATAATAATCTGAATTAAAATCCTCTGGCTTACAACCCTTCACAAGGATGTGCATTGCATATATAACCCTCCACTGCACATTGTATCCTTTTTTCTTGTGGAACCATCTTCTCTTTTCTCATGGACATCTTCACCTGGGTGTTCCACTGCATTGAAGGGTCTCTGGAATTGCTAGCATGTAACAAATATCCGAAGTACTATTGAACAGGGACTTGCAAATAGGCAAAGGGGTAAGAGCAAGATACAATTTAGTATAAAGATAACTCTATTGTGAAGCAAATGATCTAATTTAACAGAAAGAACAAATTCTATTCTGGATACACCAGTGTAACTGTGTTAACAGTATACTTTCTCCAAATGTCTATGTAAAAAATAATAGAATTTTACCCTAATATTTACTCCTGTATTTGCACCTTCAACTGTGTATTTCAGTCTTTCTGTCTGCTTCAGATACATAAGTTATGGGTTTAGGGGTGAGGGGGAGATTTATTAGACAGAGGCCATTGAAGCTGTAGGACAACTTAGAAGACAAAACAATATTTGTGTTGTTTGAAAAACTTGCTTTATGCACTCCTTCTATAGATGCAATTACAGTGCATTAGTACACATTACCTTGATTTCTAAAGAAAGTTTTGTGCCAGATTAAAACAAAGGTCAAAAAATACTGCTACTGAGCAAGTTTTTTGCCTAGCTCAATTCCATGGTTTTCATAAACAAAAATGGCTACTGATTTTCTCCTCCATAATAATATCATATATTTTATTAATCCCTCTGTAATTTGTTCCATTCAATCTAGTTTTACAAATACATTACTTTAATAGCACATTAGTCATCATAGAAATACCTGCTTATGTTATGCCTTGTAGTGGAACATATCATGACATAAATTTACCTTGGGGATTTTCATTCTCATTACTTCTACACTTCAACAGTTTTTATACTGTGGATGCCATTGTGGTCTGAAAGCCTGTCAGTGACAATAGGAATGAAACATAACAGTACCAGAGGCTGGACGGGCTGAAGCAAGACCTATACCATGTCTCCAATAAAATGAAGTATCCTGAAATCTTGTTTTGTCTTTTTGTAAGGTTTCAACAGCAAGCATTTATCTTCTCATGCACTAAGAGACACCATGGTGGTTTCTCCATATCTCTGTATTAAGACAACATTTTTGTACTGTAAAGGAATATTAACTATGTTTCATTATAAACTTTTCCTAAGCACCATTAATGTAACTAACAGCCTGTTAACCAAGGCATTAGACCTTCAGCATCACATAATAAATTGTAAGTCCACAGCTGGAAGGAGACCCTTTCAAGAGAAACAATGCTCAGGAATACAGAACAGTGAAAATCTGTTTGTTCAGTGGTGAAAAACCTCCAGTATCCATTAGAGAAGAATAAAAGTCTGACTTAAATTGCTCTAAGGATATACTTAAATAAATATCATGCTAAGGAGCTGCATTTCCACCAGCTAGAGTTCCATCAAAAATGGTTAATTATTCTTGTAAAGACTACTTCCTTAAGGGACCTAATTTTACTACAATATTTATACATTGGACCATTAACTACCATTCAGCAAGAATTATTTGATGTTATGGTGAACTAGTCAGGAAAAATTTAAATCAGAGAACAAAGATCTTGCTGGACATTAGGAAGCAGGTAAGACAAAAGCTATCATGTCCATCCCTCTTGAGGTATCTTGAGTAAATAATTTGCTAATAGCTAGTATGCTACAAGTTTCCTTAATATCGTTAAAGCAAAAGCCAACAGCTACAATTGTCATTCTGGGTTTATCATGCAAATCTTAAGTTCATGAATTTTAATTTCCCCCCATTTTAAAACACTACCACACTGTCATAACATAACAACATTAGAGGAACATAGCTCAAGATTCTTTTTCACATACACCAGTGCCTTTTCCTATTTGTCTGGGGAATGAACTGCTGTTAGACCAAATTAACTCACATGTTGTGACATACTTCACTCAGCCTTTGCCACAAGAGCTGCCACGACAAAAGTTGCTGTGCCCTACTTAGGAAATCAGCCCAGAAACAAGCAGTGCAATGACTCCATTATGGGAACATTAATAAACTGTTGACCACTTAGCCCATCTTAGAAAAGTTTAGGGGCTATATGGCTAACAAATGACTGCCACTACATTGTCACAATGCACCAGAGCAAGACAATCAATCAATGTAGTTTTCCAAATTTGACATGAGCTGCACTGTGAATCCTGAGCTATCTAGTAGACTCAGATCCTAACACTCCTCCTGCAAGACATGAGTTGAAGAAATTATATGTATCAAAAAATACATAATTTGCCTTTAGCCATCGTTTACTTACTCAGTTATTGAAACAATCAATTCCTGTGTCAATCCAAAAATAAGCTGTTTTACATGAAAACATTTTCTCTTCCTCTCCTGAGTTATCATGTTTCTCTGTTTTATGTCATTTTTTATTTTGGTTTGGTTTTTTTAGCCTGGTTAAGCTGCAAGCAAGCAAGCAAAATACTAGATCTGCTACGGCTTGTTTGTTTGGTTTCTTGCAGTCACTTAGTCTATGAGCAACTGGAGGATGAATGCAAAAAAAAGCAACAAAATGAAGGTGGAAAAATATAGAACGCTGCTTTGCTCTTTCAGTTGCCAGATTTTCTTAGGCACTCACACTCTTGGTAACTGAACATCATCATTTTGCTAAAAGCATGAAAAGGAAGAAGAGCATCTTCTAACCTCAGCTCAGGCCCCCTTGCCCATGTTCTGCACTTCCTCTGCTGCTGCCATGGGCTACTTATACATACACGTTTCACCTGAAGGCTTTCACCCCTTCTTCATTGCTTGTTAAGGACCAAAGCTTTAGTTTCAAACTTGCAAGCCCCTCCTCAAGACTCATTATGGACTCAATTATTATGGACTCAATTATTATGGACTCTGCAGGTGTGACAACATTTAGCACAGCTGAGCAAATCCTGATCCCAGCCCCCAGCACCATGTAGTCAGGAAACCTAACACATCCATGAGTTAAAACTGCAACCCAGGAAGCACATGCAGCAAAGACAGTATTGTAATTTACCTCAGATTTGTTCTCCAGTATTAAAAAAAAAGACAAGAAAGTTAAACAGAAAACACTAAACTCTCAGCCATCACATTTCAAAGGGAGTCAAAGCACAGTAATGTTCCCAAGAGGCTGCAGTGCAAGGAGCATTTCACGTTACTAGAACCAAGGATTTGCTAACATCTTTAAGGCACAACATTTAGATCCTAGCTGTACATGCTCTCTAATGGCTGCAAGATCATATAAACCTGCATCTTTGTGAGTTAAGCTTTCTCTCTTTCTCCTTGGTCTGAAAAAGAGAGAGATTTTAATCCTTAAAAGGATTCAAGGAAGCAAAATTATCTTCTCCTGTTTCTGTGTTTCTTAGTCTGAAAATCCCAAGCATTTGCTACACCTTCAGAAATCCTTCTTCAGGAGAGGAATAGAGGATGTGAAGGAATAAAATGTGTAAGAACAGGTAATTTTTCTGCTAAAACAACCTGACATGGAATACTGAAACCCCAAGAGGCTGGACCTGCTCTCAAGTTTGCTCACATGAACACTACTCAGCTCGACACGAGATACTATAATGAGGTGATCTGAGGCACATCTCCTGAGACGCAAGGCTTTGGAGCAGAAAAGCCTTATGAAGAAAGGAAAACTTAGGATGAAACTTATATTTTGCAGGTTCTTTTGAGACCTTCTTCTTCCACCCATCTTCCTGATACACAATTGTAAGTCTTAGAATTAATACATGCTCCATTCCAGCTCTATGGATAAAAGCCAAACAGATTATTTAGCCTATATTTTTAGTACAACATAATGAATACACAGTTCTCCAGTATCTGCCTTGTAAATAAGCACAAAAGCACTCATTTTTCAGATTTTCATTACAAATATTATATTTTGTCACTTCAGTCCACCCATCTTCCCTGAAGACAAACAATTCGATCTAACAGGGAAAAGAATTTGAACATAAACCAGAGTTCATGCACGCAGGGGAAATTACTAAGGAAATCAAATTTATGATCACTGTATTATGAATAAATAGCTCTTTGGTACATGCTATAGAATGAAAGAAATATATTGCTAGTCTGTTAACACTTATTGCACAGGTAAATACAGCATATGTTAAGAAACTGAATCCCTACTGAGGACAAAATATGATTTGCCATTAACATTCAGCAAATCTGTCAGCTGAAGCCACATTAAAATATTCTTACACATCTTGACCTATAGTGATCTGTCAAAGTGGTCTATAAATCATTATTTCTTGATCATGATACTATGGCTAGACCTTCCATTTCATTGATGTTATCAGTGGCTGAGATTAGGGTCAGCTCCAGAGCAGAAGACTCTTGCTGAAAACAATTCCCACCTGAACTTGGTAATGCATAAAAACAGTGAGAGGCTTTAATGATCAAAACCAACACCCTGAGCTGCACTTTGAAGAGGCAGCAGGTCACATAGGTTCTGATATATGAAGACTAGAATCTGACTGTGCCAAAGAACACAATTTCTGAGCAGGTCCATCCATTGAGATGACAGAGGCCGTCACTTTGCTTCCACAGGACTGGGCTAACATGGAGCAGGATGACTAATTCCCTCACCCCAGGACCGCATATCTCCCTGGCAAAAATGTACTGTTCACACAGCCCCGTGCTGCTTTTCTTTGGTCTCTCCTTTCATCAGGAACGGAGAGAAGTGATCCCACCTTTGCTCCAGGGGAGCAAATTATAGGTGCTTCCTTTAGTGAGGGAGTGGGCAGGGGGTAAACCGTCTCCTTGTTCTGCATGCAGGTCCAAGAGAAGACCTGGCAGGAGCACTGATTTGTGATCATATCTTAGACACACACTGCTCTGGCATTGCCATGGGCAACCCCAAACTCTCTGGAAAGTCCTAGAAGAGGGGTTTCACTATGGCCCTGGGAATTCATGTGGTTCTGTGAAGCTTTATTGTAACAAAAAAAACCTAACAAACCAACCAAAAATAATTAACTTGGTATCATTTATGCTTTAAAGTTCAAATATTGGAAGGCAAAACTGTAGAATTCAACTTCCAAATGCTTTACTATAGCATGACTTGGGGAGCCCGACTCAGGGTTTTGAACATTTTGGTGTGCACACGGTAAGGCAGCAGGGCAGTGGCTTAGAGTTTGCCCCAGGGAAATTTGTGCTGATATTACCGATACAGAAAATTCATTTGTGTGGAGGCAGTGCTGGGATGCTGTGAGAAGGAGCCAGGGGCTCTGATAGACCAGTAAGTGTGGCTAAGGGCATTATCACCCCATCTGTCCACCCCCACCTTTTCTCTCCAAAGTCAGTGCTCCTGTAGCAGAGGCATCAGAGGCAAATGTACCTGCTGCTTGGCAGAGATCGCACTCTCAGCTCATCAACATTTAAAGCTGCAAAGCCACCCGACTGCTGCAGTGACAGAGCAGATCACAGTGGCTTCTGTCACCCTGCTCCAGGGTAGCAGCTCCCAAGCAGCACAGGGTAGAGGAGGGCTGAGGGTGGTAACACCGTGGATCACGGCTGTTCAGTCTGACAGAGCCCATCTGTCAAAACCCAAAGTGAGAAAGAGAGATAGATTACACAGGAACTGTGGTTGTATTAAGGGGATATGTAAAGTCATGTTTTCCCAGGAAAAAAATATGTAATTAAGTCAGTTACTGCACTTATTATTTGTGCACAATATCTGTAGCAGCACATTCAATTAAAATTAAATAATAGAAAATAAATCTCAGCTGGACTACTGCCTGGGTAAGTGCCCAAGCAGGAAGGAGAGCAGTATTGTCTGAACGATTCATGTTTAAGAACAATTCATGAAACAGATTTTTCTGTTGATTCTGCACTTTTTGCTGATAATTACAGAACATTTTTGGGGGTGAGGAGCTGTCACTCTAATTGAAACAAATTTTCCACTCCAAACAAACAGGAGGCAAAAATAACCCTGTATCTTGTCAAATTTTTAAGGGGAGAAGAGTGTTTAAAAATTCATTGTCTGTTTCTCATCTATTCTAAGATTTCTTTTGGTATTATAAATATGATTTATAACACTTTCAAGTGCACATACTTTGAAGTCCCTACTCATTGCCAGAACGGGTAAAACAGACCCTTGCATAAAACACAGCTTTGACTGTCAGCGCACGTTTTTAAACAATGGTGGTCTGTGTAACGTAGTGGCTGGTACATGCATTCCAGTTTTTCTACAAGATTTTTACATAAATACTGGCAAGCCACATCACCTCTTACTGCTTTCTCTGTGAGGGCAGGAAGACATGGTAAGTCAGTATATTCCTTCCTTGCCTTAGCAGGATACAGAGAGGAGAAACTATGGAGAATGGGCACATCTTCCCGTATGGTTACATTACAGTAGTGAACTAAACAAGGTCAAGACACAGGCCAAATGCTGCTCTGCAACTCTTCATTCTGTTAAGCTGTTACTGCAGTCCCTAGTATTGGTTTTAGCTTCACTGTCTCAAATATTGCCTAGGGAGAGCTCAGTAGTAGTAAGGTCAGGTAACCTTCTTCACTGGCAGCCTGGGCATGGTAGTCCTGTTTTATGGGAGAAGGTGAGCAGGATTCCTTCTGGCTGGACACACACCATGCCACACCAACTGGCCTCAAGACTGGAGACCTGGCCCTGCCTGTTTTATTTACTAGTATAGACATAGCCTGTAAAAGCCTCTGATAAAGGGACATAGCTTCTAGTTACAGGCAATATAAAACTTGATTAACGGTAAGAGCCAAACACATACTGTTGTTTGTCAATTTGACCTGCAATTAGGTCCACACAGACAGTTTCTTGGCTCAAGTATTCAGTACATGAACAATGTTTTGCAAGTACAGCTGTAGCCTTTGCAGGGTCTGATTCTGTTGATACATGCTTCTCAAATGATTTTCTGTAAAGAATAGAGTCAGGGTTGATGACCTGAAACTCAATAGCATGACCTCCATCTCTCTAGCAAGGTATGTGCTGCTGTAAGAACCTCTCCTACTTGCACATTGGTGTGAGTTAGGCTAGCCAGACTACCAAAAGGTCCTGCAGAGCTGCAATCCAAATACACTGGACTGGGAAAACCACTTCTCTAGCAAACGCCAAAGAAGCAGGCTATTGGAAGAACTTCAGGTGAAAAATATGGTTGTGTAACAAAGTATGTCCCTGAAAGGAAGAGCAAAACTGGTTTAAAAAATTCCTGATGGAAAATTTTGTCCTACTTAAAGTACTTCTGCAGGAATGTTTCCGTCTGTAGATTTTACAAAAATAGTCTAGTCATTCCTTTACAGTATAGCTGAAACATTTCATTTTGAGAAATCCAGAGCATTCTCCTTCACTGCTTGTGATACTGTGTTTTATTGCAGAGTCTCTCTGAACTGACAGGCTGAGAGTTGCCTGAAGACAGCAACTGACTGTCCATTCATCTCTCTTTTAGGTATAATCAACCTAAATCCTTGGCAGAGCTTTGTCTAATCTATCCTCACAAAGAGGTTTCTTTCATGAGTTTTATCCTGCTTACATGTCCAAAATTTATTTCTAATATAAATTTAACTCATCACTTCTATAATATTTTGCCATCAGTCAGTCCCCTCCACCTGAATATTCAATGTATAGTATAGTTGGGCAAATAACATCAAATCAAAGTGTTTGGTCCTTATTGAAAAAACCCCACCCATATATTTTAAAACAAGCAAACACACACAAAAAAAAAAAAAATAAAAATCCAACCACAGCATCTTGTAACTTTCCTATTCCCTAAACAGTTTTTCAGAATATTTTTCACAAGCAGGATCACAGTCAGATGTTCATTTTGGTTTGACACTAATGGATAATCAGAATTTCCTGCAGAATGGTCATCCTCACTTCCATCTCTGTGTTGTCTCTTCTTGATAAATGTGCAAAACTGCCTCAGTGCACATGTCCAAATGTAAGCAGAGGCCACAGGGTTCTTTTTTTCATCAGCAGAAGACATCCCTGGGTGAGCTGTGAAGTACAGCATGGGCTGAGCAGGGAAGTGAGATCAGGAGGGACCACAAGAAAAGAATTTCACAGAAAATTATTGAAGTATTGTTAAACCAGGAAGATCTTCTTACCATACTGAAAGCAGGGGC
>NW_009939421.1:101927-106238 GCF_000696875.1 Nestor notabilis | reverse complement strand
CAGGAATCTCTCTGCAAATAGACTTGGATCTTGGCATGGGAAGATTTGCTATTTACATGCTTGCAATATAGGACATAGCTGCCTTTTCCTTTTCAAGTATCCACTGGGAGTGCTACATTTCCTGAATTGATTAAAATTCAAGAAGTAAGTTAAATGAAAGAATAAATTCCAGCCATTGATTTTTATGTTAGGAGTCATCTTTATGCAAAGCATAATGTATCATTTTAAATGTCACTCATTCAGTGATACTATTATAACGCTATTCCTTACTGATGGTCAGAAAAAAGTTGTTCAGGCCATTCATCAACACTGTCATTATGTCATTTTTTTGTCTAACCTGAAACCTGACTGTAAAAGATCTCAGGTATTGGTTGAGAGAAAAACTGGGAGACAGTTGCTGCCACAGCTGGTTCAGCTACATGTGCTCCATTCCTCTGTTATTCTGTGTGCTCAGACACAATTCACCTCTAACAATAAAATAAAGGCAAATGGGGAGCTCTGGGGCAAGAATACTACCAAAGGGTTTTGTAACCAGCACCTCTAAACAATGCTGATGGAGCACTGGGTGTACGACCACTAACTCCCATAGATGTCTTACCAGTGTGCAGAGGATTTGTAAATGGAGTTTGCAATAAGGGAGGGCCTTGTCCTTTATGTTCCTTTTCCAGCACCACCCCATCTCGATCTAGACAGGGACTAAGCAGACTCTGAGGGAAGACTGCCACCTACTGAACCACAGACTTTCTTTGGGCTGCCCACCCAAACAGAGCTTACTCACCCTGGGAGTCTCATGTGTTCCCACTTTCAGCTTTTCCTGCCCACGGGACACAGCCTTTCCCTCTCTGCTCTTCCTTAAATACAATCCAAGCTATAGAAGTCTACAGAGATACCACAAAGGTACAGAAACAGAAACCAAATCTCTCTTGTATTTAATTTCTTATTTATATAGCAAGAAAAATAACAGCGAAGCATACCTGTAGTGGTTGGATTGTTTTGGGGGTGATTAACTCAAAGATGTAAATGTCCACATCTCTCAGCAGCATGCACAGAAATCGTCCTTCTTCATAAAGTATAAAAAATTGACCTGTTCTCTTCTAACACTAGCAAACATTACATCTGCTGAGCAATATCCCTATTCATCAGAACAGTAACCTACTGTTACACTATCTGGGCTGCAGGATTTTTTCATTTCATTATAATAAATTAGCTGCTTGACTATTAACATGCTTCATGTTTAAGGGAGATAGTCACCAGCTCCTACAGAATCAGAGCCAGTATGTTACATAAACTGTCCCAGAGTTCATTTAATTACTGCAGTGCCCAAGTGTTTAAATGAAACTTCCTCCTTCAGATATGCCCCATCAGCACAGAGTGGAATCAATAAGGCTCATTTGAAGCAATTTACCCACCGTTGTATATATTCCAGCCAGCACTTGCATTCATCCGAATAGTATTAGTTTATCATATGTCTCTGAAGCATTTTCCTGTTGAAGTTTCTCATTCCTTGCTTATACAGACGAATGAACAGTGTCAAAAAAATTTCAATCTGTTTTATCTTTGTGAGAATTTCAGAGCTAGTGGTGGGAGCTGGGGGTGATTATCTAGGTCCATGAGGGCCATGGAACAAGGACAGCATCCTTTCTGATCATCACACACATACTTTAGTTGTCATTCAGCCTTCAGCCACATCACCTTAAATAAGATAAAATGGCAGTTGCTTCCTCAGAATGTTTGTGCCACCTGAAAAAAACCCTATATTTTCCCATTCGCCTCACTACCCCAGAAAACAGTGAGGAATTTGGGAAATGCAGTTGTAATTTGCTTGGGTATCAGTTTGTTATTGTTCAGTTACTTCAGGTCATTCCTTTATTCAGCAATTACAAAATATACAGGAGATCATGCAGCTGAAATCATCTTTATCAGCAGTTTTAAATCTGAAAGGGGCATCAAGTAATGAAAGAGACAAACTGAAGTTTCTTAGCAGTCTGCTTGTCTCATAGGGATCAGAATGAAAGAGACATCTGTTCCCAAATGACTATTTAAGAATTAACCTTTAAAAAGAGGACATTTGTTACATTGAAAAGAAATAATAATTCATTACTTATAAAGATGTGTCCCAGACTTTTTTCTATTCTCCTGGTGAGATCAGTTATCATTCTGTAATACCAGTACACTCGAACACATATTTACTAACAGGAGTTGTCTCCTGCCTCCAACCCAGGCATCACAGACTGTGCTACAGACTTAATACAATTCCAGCTGAGCAATAATCTCATCTGAATTTCAACAGCCTGTGGCCGCATCAAAGAACAAGCAATTTCAGGTTTCCAGGAATTTCTGGACAAGAAGCATGATAGAGATGTATAATTACATTATAGCAACATGTAAAATACGCAGCTGAGTATTTTAAATGGTGCTTGTAACTCAAACTGATGCATCCACTTCATATACAGCTTGACTGTCAAGACTTGTATCAACAAGATGGAGTGGAGCAGACAAGAAGAGAGCTGCTCTTGTCTATAATAAGAAAAAAAAGTACAGAAGAATTGTTTCAGTGCCATGGAGGCACTGCCAAGGGGTCGCTTTCCATTCCATTAATGTACGCATAACAGTTACAGGGAGGCTTCTTGTTTGCTTGTTCCAGCTGCAGAATGCAATTCAACACTTCTGCTCACACCGTTGTGTTCATGTCTACTGCAGAGGATAATGGCTTTTTGGAAAGAACACTCAAATTCAGCTAGAAGAAAATACAATACTGCCTTCATATCTCAAGTAAGCATCTGCGTTGTGCAGTTAAGTTTACAGTAATCTGGTTATTTCTTTCTGTTAAATTTCAAAAGAGAAAGTCTACACTCTGATTTTGGGCTGCTTTTCATGTTTTTCATTTTCTTTACTATGAAAACAGATTTTTGTTTTTTGAGCTCCTTTACACACCCAAACAAGCAAAGGGTTTAATATTCATTTTGGTCAGAATGTAGTCAGTAGTAGACACTGGTCTTGCAAAGAGAGCAGTGCAAAAACATCCTTGTGCTTGGGGCAAAGTCAGTAACCTCATTCAGAGGGAGATCAGTTAAGTCTTCTGCTCCTTTATTTTAAAGAACTTCCTCTTTTTGGACTAGAAGTGAATAAACGCATTTCCAGGACACTGATTTGTAATTTTGTATGGAAGAGGATAGTGCACCTAGTTTGTGAGTTTATCTTTGGTCTGTAACAATTACATTTTACCCAGGCAAAAAACTTCACCCAAAAAATTTATGTTTTACTGGTGAAAGGAAGACCCTTCCAGTTCCTATGTTGGAGCTGTGAAGCCCAGGAATTCCCATAAACCAAACAGATATGGGCAAGGCAGGCAAGGAAACCTAAAAGTTAATGAAAAGGAGACAAACAGTAAGTCCATCGTGTGGGATGCTGAATGACTTTTCCTCCCCTCAGTTCCCTGGGAGATAAGGGTGCTCAACAGTTCATGTATGTCTTGATTTTTGCTACAGTACATGTGTGGAACATTTAAAAAGAACACAACTTTTGCATGCTGGTGGTGTCAGCCCAAGACCTTTCCTGAGAATGAGATTCACTTTGAAAAAACAATCACAAAACACCCACTGTTCAACAGTCCTATACACAGTGGGGTGGACTGAGAACAGCATGTCAGCTTTAATTTTAAATGTGTCTGATTTTTTTTCTTGTATCATACTTTCCTGGCTATTTATATAGGATTCTTGTCATTTTCCTTGTGCTAGTGCCCTGATTTTTATTTTCTTTAATTCTCATTAGGGTACATGAGCGTGGATACATTCACATCATAATGTCAAGCATTTGCAAATAAATAAGTATTTATGGACTTAAAAAAATTAAATTATGCAAATGTAGTTCAATAAACTGTGAAAAGATATATTATTCTGCACACTGCATTGTGTGCATCTTCTTAAAAAAAACTTTTTTCAACTGATATTATGAGCTTGGTAGAGCAAAACACTTCCACTGGAACCACCAGTTTAATTATGTGGCACCATATGTATTCCATGTATTCCTAAAATGGGTAGAACTTGCAGTGGAAATGCATATCAAAATAACTGTGTGACCTGTGCAATAGCCAGTTTTCAGAGCTATTTATTAATCCCATCCAGGAAAGTTTTAGAATATCAAAATGTTCTAAAAAAAGACACCATTGCGCACATTACACTGAAAGAAAAGGACGCAGCATGTGCAGAGCCCACATCTGCCCACAGTCCTCATTACTCTGAAAGGACAGGGTTGCCTGCAGCCTACATTGCATTGAGTTCCATAAGAAGATCATTCACTTTTTTACAGGGC
>NW_009939421.1:74300-101896 GCF_000696875.1 Nestor notabilis | reverse complement strand
CAGGAATGTGGGGCTTAAAAATAGGATTATTTGGAAAGAAGTGTGTACTGATTTCAAAACACCTTGTCTTCAAGGTACAAATATGTAACAGTGATGCCAACTCATACCTCTATAGAATGAATTTGGGAAACATTCTTATTAGAGCATACTTTTTAAATTAGAGAAACCAATAAAACCAAGACTACAAAAGGTGTGGGGGAGGGGAGTGCTAGAAATCTATGCACACTGCCCATACCCTTCAAAAGATAAAGCCACCAGCATTTTCTAAACCAAGGTGTGTGCCTGACTTCAAGATCTGGACACT
The DNA here is from genome assembly GCF_000696875.1 of Nestor notabilis. Lineage (NCBI taxonomy): Eukaryota > Metazoa > Chordata > Aves > Psittaciformes > Psittacidae > Nestor > Nestor notabilis. The sequence continues at coordinate 101,592 of NW_009939421.1, read as the reverse complement.
CAGTGTTACCAGTTTCAGCAAAGAAGCTGAGAATAGGCAAAGTAACCTATTACTCTGGAAAATGCAGGCCATTATACTTGTCTAAAAATTTAATTACATAAAAAAAGACCTTAGCTAATCAAAGTCATACAGGAAGTCTGTGCAGGATGACTCATGCCCTCCTCTGCATCGTGCTGGCAGAAAACAGAGCTAGTGGAAGCAATGTCTTCCCTGTCTCAGTGCAATGCACTCATCTGGCAGCTGCGGTGGACTCTGGCCACTCTGAATTCTGGCAGGGAAACAGGCAGGCTGTGCCAGGACCTCACTTTGTACAAGCCAGAAAGTGACAATGGAAGTACTGCAGCAAGAAGCAGTTATTTTCTACAGGGCACAGATCCTGCCATCTACCTCTCTTCTCTTGGTACCCACTAGACTTTTTTCCTGGCAGAAGCTGAATACCTCATAAAGTCATGTCCATTTTGACATAGCTTCTAAAAGGCATACATTAGACTTATACCTAGAATAGACAAAAAAAAGGACCTTCATATTCAGATTATGGATGCTGTGATAATCATGGTCCTCAATTATACAACCATATATAAAATACTTAATGCTCCAAGAAGTAACATTTTTCAACATTAAATTAAGGTTGCTAAAAATAAAGTGCACTTCCTGAAACTTCTCTCTATATGTCAGAAGAGTAATGCTGTATTTATAGCAAAGACGATACTTCTATTAAATTCTTCAATCAACTAGGGACTGAGACAATTGGCAAAATTCTTTTCACTGTTGTTTAGTTGGCTGGCTTTTAGCCACAGTTAATTTATAACAGTGTTTCTTCCCCACCTTACTTTTATTTGATGTTACTGTGTCTGTCAGTCTTGAACAGGAAAATGCACAGAGAACTTAGAAAGTTGATACTCGTCTCATTATTTGGCATGGTGGTAATTATGGGGTACTGGGGAAGGCATCTAAGAAGGAAAACATTACAGTTAAGACTGATGGAAGATGAGTTAACTGTTAAATCTCGTCATGGCAAGTTACTGATATTTAGATGTTTGCTACCCTGACTGCACCAAACACTGTTCTTCACCTACCAGTCCACAGAAGAAAATACGTCCCCATGGAATAGGCACTCAACGTAAGGTCCACTGTCTATGGAGAAAAGTTACCCGTAGATGCAGGACTATGCATGGACATTACTGTGATAAGAAACACATTTTGTCCCTGCCAGCTGTGTTCAGGAGCAATGGCTGACAAAGGGGTAAAGCAGAAAGTTTAATCTTGTGGTATGAGTTCTACCACAACTTTTTGGCTCTCATGCTGTATTTGCAGTGGAATTCATAGCAGCATCAAGGCCCATTTCTTGGGAAATATCTTTCAGGATAAAGGGTTTGGATAGGCTTTTACAATCATAAATCACAAAAGGTACAAAAATGAGAGCATCATTTTTCACTGATACTTTTTCTGGACTATCAAACCTCCCGAAATGCAGCTATGTGATCAGCTTTTTTAGTCTATACACTTCTGGAAATAACATGGCCAAGCATTTTATGTTTTCGCACAGCAGTGATTGTAGGAAAAAAGGTTGACTTTTTTCCCCCAAAGTGATATTCAGGATGGGATTCGTCTCACCCGGTTTTAGGTATCTCAAATTAGGCATTTATTCTAATGAATCTGTAAGGTGCAGATTCATCTTAAAACTAAGAGAAAGACTAAAGAACCATACAGAAATTCTTCCATCCTAAAATAATTGGCAAAGATGACTAGTGCAGAGTGAGGTGATTTTCGCTATTAGGAGCACAAATGGGAGATAGGAGGATTTATATTCTGTTTTAATGTTTTCATAAGGTACAAATCTTCACCACAAAAAAACTAGTAAGAAAGCCCAGCTGGAAACATTCCTACTTAATATTTTAATATGAATTTCCCCAAGAGGAAATGTTTCACCGTCGCCTAAGAAATTTGAAAAATGCTTGTTTGAAAAGAAACATTAGGAGGAAAAAAAGTGATTTTGTGGTGCATTCCAATCATACAATTGTTAAGTAATGGGATAAAAGCTTGACTGCACACACATGGAGGAGCAGAGAGGCACAAAGATAGGAGGGGGAGTTCACATTACACCCTGCCCCGCCTCGTCCCAGGTCTATTCCAGCCATCAGACAATCAAAGACCCATCTCTGCATCTATGAAGGAGCACATGGCCTCAAGGCAGGTGGAAGAACCCCAATAACAGTCAGAGAAACAGCTTCAGCCCAGGTCCTCCAGGACCCTCAGCACTACAGGCTGGAGACACCCATCACTGTGCGACAGCAGGAACTGTTTTCCAAGTCACCTTTCTCACTGGGGACCCACTGCCTAGGGGCATGGGACATGTTGTAGGATGCAGAGGAACAGTATTTCATGACTGTACAGAACTGGTTATGGGATGTACAGGGCAGGAACCAAAGTTGGGGAAAGGGAAGGCTCAAGGTGATGTGGAGAGGAGCAGTGATAGGAAGGTAGAAAAGTAAGGGGATAAAAGGAATAGGCCATGTATGAACAGATGCTGGTGAGTATGCTTGTGTAGCCATGCCCTGCTTCTGAGTAGCACAATCTGTCCTGCCTTCTTGCTAAATGTCCTTCCTGGGTGAGGGACAATCTGGGTGTGCATATGTGCATGTGTTTGTGGGACTGAGGTGGGAGGGAGGGGAGAGTGATGACTCAGACCAGCTCTTGCATGGACTGTACAGCTAAACCAAATTACAGGAGGGATGCACAGTGTGTGTGCGTGTGTCTGTGCATGTGTGTGTAAGAGGGACTGTACCAGCAGCTGGAGGGAGGTTGCAGCTGTGGGGGCTCATATGTCCAAGTGCCAGAAACAGGAGACACTGGGACCTGGGGCAGCTACTGGGTGTCAGAAGCCATCTGCTGGAGAGATCCACATCATACATACGTATGTATTTCCACCAGCACACCTCTGTCCTGCTTAGCCAGAGAGGGATCAGGATGAGGAAACAGAATTAGCATTTTCAATTTTATTCAAACAAGATATTTTAACTGACGCAAACAAACTGTGGAATTTTGCATTAAAGATTATCTTCACGCCGTTTCAAATGGGTTTTTCCTCCTGTTTTGAAGCACAGTATTCCTTATGATACCAAAGATATACTTCTATTTATTGCCTTTAGAAAAACTTACTAGTACAGATTCTAAAAGTATTCGCACTGAGAATAGAAAATGTCTGAATGCCTTTCTGAAACTACGAGTTTGGAGAGAAAATCAGAAAGCACACAGGGGAAATTTTATGGCCTCAGTAACGCAGTAGGACAGGTTAAATGATCATGATGTTCCCTTCTGGCCTTAAAATTTATTAACTTCCTCCCATTTTTCCTGTTGATAGGTTCAGTGATACTTTCCAGCTACCCAGCTCTCTGTGGATATTATATGGTAGCTGCATATAATTACTTCCATCTTAGAGCATGAAAAGCTGAAATTCAGAGGAGTTAAGTGACACAATCATCATGCAAGAGTGCACTAGAACCCACATTAGACCTTAGATTTATTGAGTGGCCATCCTACGTGTAGTCTATCAACCTCCCAGTCTCTGACAAGTTAGTTAAGTCCAGCGTTCCTTTTTCTCCCCTTCAATAAAATAAGGGCAGTAATACCTTCTTATTTCTATTTACATATAAACTGCTGCCAAAGGTGATTTCAACTCCTGTGGAATTTCTTCAGCTATTTCTAAGCAAGCTACCTTGGGCAACACTAGCTCTGTAGCTGCAGTAACATGGATCTCACTGCAAAATAATCACCTTAGCATTTAAAAAACATGTTTTGCATCCTCTGCTGCTATACCTGGCACAATGGCATGAAACCTGTACCAAGTACCTTTACCAGGGTGACTAGATTAAAGCTAGGAGAGGCATTCAGAGTGGATTCAAGCTGTGACTACACACTGTTACAGTATACCAGTACCACAACCGCAGCTGTGAAGATCCACTGCAGGTTTCTTTTTATGTGACCTGATATCTGTGCTTGCAAGCTCATGGATTCTTCAGGAGGTGTGATTATAATTTGCATATGTACCAATCTTATCTTTGATTGTCATTCTGGGTAAAAGTATTTACATTCTAAATGATGCATACTCATACAACATTTAATACACATAACAAATAATTATGACAAACACTATTCCTAATAAATAGCAGAGAGCTAAATGCCTTGAAATTTGCAGTGTGAGATATAAAGTAAATTGGATTTTAATACTTAATTAAGTTGTTAAAAATTGAATAACACTTTTTACAGCACATTAAAAAATACATTTCATGTGCAAACTCTCAAAACAACCCCATGCAATGCTAAACGCTTGGGGAAGAGTGGCTGGAAAGCTTGTCAGAAAAGGACCTGGGGGTGCTGATTGATGAAGCTGAACATAAGCCAGCTTGTGCCCAGGCAGCCAAGAAGGCCAACGGCATCCTGGCCTGTACCAGAAATAGCACAGTCAGCAGGGCCAGGGCAGTGATCATCCCCTGTACTCAGCACTGGGGAGGCTGCACCTCGTATCCTGTGTTCAGTTCTGGGCCCCTCACTACAGGAGAGACATTGAGGTGCTGGAGTGAGTCCAGAGAAAAGCAACAGATCTGGAAGGTCTGGAGCACAAGTGTGATGAGGAATGGCTGAGGGACCTGGGGTTGCTTAGTCTGGAGAGGAGAAGGCTCAGGGGGACCTTATTGCTCTCTACAACTACCTGCAAGGAGGTTGTAGGAAGGTGGGGGTTGGTCTCTTCTCCCAGTAGCAGCAGGACAAGAGGTAAAAGGCTCAAGTTGCACCAGGGGAGGTTTAGACTGGATATTAGGAAAAATTTCTCCACAAAGAGGGTGATCAGGTATCAGAGCAGGCTGCCCAGGGAAGTGGTGGAATCACCATCCCTGGAAGTGTTCAAAACCCATGTAGATGAGGGCCTCAATGACTTGGTTTAGTGGTGGTCTTCCCAGTTCCAGGGCAGTGGTTAACTTGATGATCTGAAAGATCTTTTCCAACCTAGCTGATTTTATGATTCTGTGAAAAGCAACTTAAAAAAAAAACAAAACATGGAATGGAAAACACCCTGCGGTGGCTCAGGTTTCTCTACAGCTGAATTCAAGGAATGATTACAATGAGCTGTTTTCCACATCAGCTGTGCCTCTTTCTCCATTTTACTTAGTATCTACAGAAGTTTTAGGAAGACATAATAGCATAATGTACACAGAACTGATAGCACTACACAGGTGACAATGAGTACAATGAGCAGTTCTTTCAATCAGCTCTCCCAGCAGCAGCCTGTAAGCAATGCCTGAGTGAAGATGCAGAAATCAAAAGAACTGAGAAAATATACTAAAGAAGTTGCCTCCTTCAGAGCAATACAAAATATGAAGGGCATGTGCCCCCAGAAAATGCATTCATCACACACACAGCCCTGGATTGTGTGACAAGTAACACAGCTGTAAAAATGCCTTTTTGTCTTCCAGATCAGAAATTGCTCGTCACGTCTCTGTTCATAAACCTGGAGTGCTCTGCAGTCTGCCTCAGTCTTACCAGGCATCTTAAATCTCACTAAGTCCCAGACAGCAAACCTACCTACCAACCTTCCTAATCCCAGACAGTCCTTTACATTTGTTAGGTCCACTACAAAAAACACAGAAAACACCCTGAAGCGGCTCAGGCTCATAAACTTATGTCAGAAGAGGGAAGGAATCATCTTCTTTCACCCAGAAGAGATGAAGAATAAAATATACTTGCTTCACTTAAGTTCTTCTGGGAAAAGTACTTTTACACACCTCTTATTACATTAATCAAGTCACTGGTCTTACAGACCATGGAAAGAAAAAGCATGAGATTTGCTATTATTTCCATTTCTAAGTATATGATAGGCTTAATTTATGAAGATGTGGCACTCGAATATATCAAAGAAGGAGAAAAGTCTAGGCTGGAGGAGGAGGAAAGAGGATTCTGGGCTGTTAATCCAGTACTTAAAGCTTTTATACGTATATCACAGCTTGTTCCTTTCAATGAAGCAAGTTTGGGCTATGAAAATTAACAATTCTGTGAAGGATTTCACAAGGAGGGAGAATTAATATGGAAGAATTTTACATTTAAACCGCAGTTTTGTTACCTGTACCAACATATGAGTTGATGGCAAATTAGTCCAAAGATCTGCATAGAAGTTATTCCAAGGAAGCAGGGAGAGGAATGGCACAAAGGATTGGCGAGTCCTAGTTGCTTGAGAAGACAGATAGCACACCCATCTGACAGAATTGGTACACCTATCTTAGCATAGAAATTTCAGTTGCCTTTTGTGGCCAGGATTTTTGCCAGGTGTCTCCTCCTTTACCTACAAGGAGTGGGGGAAATCTTCAGCACTAACATATTTGTGAATGAGGCACATAATTCTATCTTTCACTGTACTCCATTTCTCATAAGGCGCATAAGCTATTCTCAGAGTTCTCAGCTGAATGCAGCTCTGAGCTTGTGGAAAGGATTACAGAATTTTATTTGAATAAAAGCTAGTAGTTGTGTTTTGTGCCTGGAATGATTACTGAAATCACAATGTGTTCCTTTTCGTGTATGGAGTAGATTTATACCAGCGTACACAGTAAAGGCTTTCTCTGCCATTGTCAGGGAAGAATATCAGCTGGAGCATCTCCTAAGGCCACACAGCTGAAGTACACCTGTTATTACATGCTGTAGTCTTCCTCCACTACTATAAAAAACAAGGTCTACATTTTCACATATGTATAAACTAATGACAGATGAGTCATATTCCAAATTACTGGTGTAGAAGCCAAGCCCCAGGCACCAAATCATTTTCATGCAAGCATGCCAAAATGAGATTATAACCTGGAGCCAAAATGGGATAAAAAGACCCTTTAAAACACTAATAATTCTGACTTAATCAATGATTATTGCTCTTTTTGCATGGATTTTAAAATTTGAGGAGTGCCTTTGATTTTCACTTTTTGTTAAATCAAGCACTGCCTTTGCCAGTATGGAATATCTGCCACATTGCACTGACACTTCAGGTGCATAAGTGCAGTTTAAAAATTGGACAAGTGTAGCTTTAACATGGGGATGGGAACTAATTGTTCTTTTGCTACAATGTCTGGGGAAGCTGAAGGCAGTTCACCTTTTTGTGTGTCACCATAATATTTGAAAATATTGAACTAATCATCCTTGTCCTAACCTTTTTTCAAGGCTATATGAGAGCCCTGATTGTGACACCAGCCCAGCAGATTTCAGGTGAAGATAGTAGTGAGAAATAACATTCATGGAAGAACCACTTGTTTCAGAAATTAAGGCTTGCTATAATTTAAATCAACAGGACATTCCACAAGAAGATATTTCTATAGAGACCTCTATCTCTCTCGCTCTTGCCATGCCTTTTAATTAAGCCTGAAGCCTTGCATGGCTGTAATCAATGTACACAAAACAGGCAGCTGCAAATAAAACTGAGGGAAAGAAAGGATGTTACGGGTTTCTAACAAAGATGTGACAGATTTACTGGAGGGAAAAGAAAATTGAAAGAGCAGAAAGAAAGATTACAACCCAACAGGATTCTCTGATTTTACATTCTTCTTCTCTTCTACTTTCATTCTGCTAGAACATGGGATGGATGCCAGAGATGCATCAAACTGTCCAAGTATAATTTAAGTAGTCAGGGAACAGATGTTCACAACAGTTTCTGGTCAGTGCAGGGATTTTATTACCTGCCCACAAGCTCTTACCCACAGTGAAAACTGTATTTCTTGAAGATGCAGTATATCAGATTACATCAAATTACATGTATTCTGTAAGGTTGAATGACCCTAATCAACTAGCAATGTAATACAATATCTCCTCTCTTCGTCTTATCCTCCCTTTCTCAAAGACTCAAGTATCTTACACTGGCCAATATTATCATGTGGGTTTCAAATTCTCAAATACTTTACGAATTTGGCTTTGAATGTTAGTGACTTCCTACAACGTGAACAGGTGAGAGAATGCTGGAAACTGAAGGTGAGCAAGAGTTCTCCTTCCCTTCTCCCTTGTATGTGCATCAAAGGTCACAACTCTAATCCACCTCTTTCTTACACTTTCAAAGGAAGAAGGCTGTGTTCCAGCTCCAGAAATCTACCCAAACTTTTTTCCTTTTTTATTTTTCCACAACAAGTAAGAAAATGGTAATTTCTCTAAGTAGATCATCAAGATATACTGATTCTTTTCATTTAAGAAGAAAAGGTAACCAAAGACATAGATGGGATTTGAACATATCAGAATTTAGATACAGAACCCAATATATTGATGTCAGTGGAACTGGTAACAGAAAACAGGAATTACTGAAACCTGAAAAAAAGATGACTGCAAAAATGCCAGTCAATAAATCAAATGTATGGCTTCAGCAGCATAAAACATTTACTGTGCATTAGGGATAAGCTAACATAGGAACAACTGTAGCCCACATATACAGTTTTACCAGCTTTATATAGGTCATCACCAGTGGAATAGCTGTATCTTAGTGGAGCTTTGTATCCAAAGTTTTTCCCAGCTTCCTTGAAGCCCACACCAAGAATGTGCTATTACGGCAGCACTGCCAGGAAAATCCAAGACAGGCAATTTTATTCTTTCTGAGGTTTCTCTAAACATGCCACAGTATAGTTGTAGCCTCAGCTTTCACTGCAGATGGTGGGAAAATTCAAGTCTCCATCATTATGACATACTTGGTGTGTATTGGGGTGTATATGACTTGTTTGTTTTCTCCTTAAGAAGGGAAGTGTTTCTGGTCTAGGTCAGGCAGAACTTCTGGAAGAAGACAAAAGATTGCACATTTCCTTGGAGTGTTTTTGTACATATTTGGGAAGAAAAGACCTCGGACACTGTTATGTACATGATACACTGTATGCACGCTGTATGCACAATGTATACACGTGAAAAAAATCACACCATAGAGACACCTCAGAGGAAATGGAAAGGAATTTTCTAAGACCAAAGGGGAGGGATCCAACAGTTCTTTATAAGATAACACAGTATTAACTGCAGTAAGGCTTAGAAGCAAGAACTCATTGTCTGGGACACAGTGGGATGGGTAAGAGCAGTATGCAAAACTATTTTCTTGGTTTTTGCTTCCAGTTTGCCTTCCCCGTTTGCTTAGACCTTTATTTAAAAAAAGTAAAGTTCCATTCAAACAAAACAAAACTTCACTGATTTTGAAAACTTCCTGGTCTTTCTGGAAAGCTGACTTGGAGCCAATCTGAGTATATTGATTTCACAGCTACAGCCTGCTCGTTGGCACCATTTTGGCTATCTAAGAAAAAAACAAACTAGTCAAGAGTAATGGCCTACTTAGGCAAATAACACTTCTCTGTAGAATGTCCAGGAATACTTAAGTGCAGTAGAGGCAAAAATATTTCTTTCCCTCTTTCACTTCTCTTTTCTGATTGGGACAACAGTATTTTCAAGTTATGAACAAAACTGCATACTAGAAAACTTTGCAATTTTGATATATTCTTCACTGTAGTAGATAAAAATTTTGTGTACTTCTTCCTTAAATGCCTATCAAATTGTATGTAAGTGGAAAATCTCTTTTGTATGTCTGTTATTTTGAACAGAAGGACAATGTAATGTTGCCTTATGTCAGGAAGGTCCATGTTCATTCATGTCTAGAAGATATCTCAAAATAGCCCTGAAACAAGCGTTCTGGCTGTCTTTACAAGCACTGTCATATCACACTTAAATCTCTGTGAAGAAACAAAATCTTTAAATATGCTGACTAGACAGCTAAGAATGAAAAATAATAAAAAAATTAAAAAAGAAAAAAGAAAAAAAAAAGAAAAAAACACTAAGCAGGATCCTTCTTTCCCTGCTTAAAATGCACTGACATTCATATGTTGTGTAAATGGTTCCACACCATCTGGCAGCTATGAGAAGAACAAAACATCCTTTGCAGGTACTGTACTTCTCACATTCTAAATAATGCACCACAGTGTACTAATTGTCATAACACACAGCACAATATACAAAGAATTTAAAGTGCAGTATGTTCTCTCTCATTCATATTTATGCTACACAGTTCAGGAATGCATATACATTGTGTGCAATTACTATTCTGTGTATTGCCTGGCTGTGTGGATTACATGTGGTATACTAGAAAGAGTAGATTATACGGAAATTACATTCTTTCCACAACACAGCCTTGCAGGACTGGAAGTGTACCATGGATGATAATCACAGGAACTCTTTCTTCCAACATGCCAATACAGGGAGCCTGTCACCGCCTCCTAGCATGGCCCAGCACTCTCACAAGCTGCAGCCTATCCTGCAACTGTTTCCACTGAATCCCTACATATCTGTGGAGACAACAACAAGAGCCAGCTCTCTCAGCACTTAGACTAAATCCAGGTCTAGTAAGAATCAGCAGATGAATTTAATATGTGTTGTTGTCTTTCTGAGACAGTCCTGCTATACATTCACCTGCTATACTGATGCTGGACATAAACCCAGTATAACTGCACCTATATTGTGCTCCATTCAGACACAGGGAGATGTGTTTCTCTGGTTGCCTTGCATGATTATGGTGGTACCTGGAAGTACCGTTGGCACCATGCTCATCATAGTAGCTCATGTAGGGCCTCATGTTTGCGTCTCCCTGGGCTGCTATTTTCAAAGCCAATCAGAATGGTGGCATAGCCTTCCATTGTTTCTTTACAAATACATGCCTGTTCTTAAACAGTTCCACTGGCATAAATTTCGAGATGGCAAGTAGGGCATTGCTCATGATCTAGAAATGATGACAAGCAGGACCTTTACAGGCCTTGATCCTGTTATAATCTTAGAAACTAGACAGTAGCAAATTATTCCTCACAATCTTTTTAAGGAGCTCTCACATTTTTATAAAACACACTCTCTCTCAGATTTAGTTAAACTGGGGAGAAACTCCTGAGGATTTCTGTCTTCCCAGCTGACTTCCAGTAGTCTTCTTCCCTATGGAAGGCATCATTAAAACTTACACAGCCAGACAAGTTAGCATGTGTCAGCCAGTCTGGGATAGCTTTTCATACATATCTTCTCAGCCCACACCAAGGCAATTAGTTATTTTAACCTTCTTTCTCTGAAAGTTTACATTATGGAAATGTCTTGCTCTATCAGTTGGAGAAATGCATATGGTAGCATCTTCCTCAGCAGATTCTTACGCCTTCTGTCATTACAGTTTTTCTCTCATCTTTCTCTCCTACACCTCATCCAAACTTCATGCCTGCTCCTGCTCTTTCCTCATCCGCTATCCATCCTACGCAGTTATGCCACCTCCTTTAGTCCAGTAGTGTTTTTCCTTCATTAAGAGTGCATGCTATCAGGCAGACTCAGCCAGAGTCAAGCTGGCATCTTACAAGGTCCTGCCTCTGCCTTCTGTATGTCTTCATTATATTGAGAAATAAATTATCTTGTTAGTTACATTATTACATTTTAAGTTGACAAGTAAATCTTATTATAAAAGTGTAATGGTACAATAGGATATTTTATTCATGCATTTAGCCCTCTCTCTCTGACACTTAATTATATCTACTGCTGCATGGTGATCTGAAACGTTAATTTGCCAGATCAACTAAAATCCTCCATAATAGACTGATTTCCTGCCCTGCTCTTAAGCTTCTATTCTGAAATTACTTTAAACATGTGTCCAGTGAACATTTGAAGAGCTTGATGGGAATGAAAAAAACCAAAGCCCAAAAGCCTTACAAGGTAGTATTTCATTAAGAACTGCAGAGAGAATCAAATTGGAACTTTCATATAGGATAAGAAGTTTTGCCTAAACATAAATGGGATCTTCCCTACCATGAGCAATGTGGTACCCATGTGTCTGCTCCACCACAGTACAATGACCAAAGAATTTTATGCTATGGCACAAGGCAGCTGAGGCTGTTTCTCAGCTTTTTATGGTGCTTTGGCCCAGGTGACCTTCCTTCGCACGCAGATGTGCACACAAGCATGTACATGCATGTGCACATCGGCCAGGGAAGTTGTGCTGTGAGCTAGGCACTCTACACCATGGAGCCCTGAGGACCCTCAGAATCCAGCATATGACATCCAGATTTTTGCTTTCAGGTAACCAGCATTCATCCTGTTCTTAGGCTCCCTACAATTTCCCATCACTTTAGACCAGAGCTGGTCCGGAAAGGAAAAGCCGTAGATTATTCTTCCTGTGATCTGACTGCATGCTCCTATCTCACTTTAAGAGCTGATGGGGTAGCCAGTGACTGCACAGAGAGCCAGGGACAGACATCCTGCAGGTAAATCAGGCCTGGGGTCCACTTGGGCAGTAGAAGACCCATATGGTGCTCCCCCAAGAACTTGAGTGTGTTGGCTCCACAACAGCCCTGAAGGTATTCCAGCATACACAGCTTGATATTTTCATTGGAGCACTGCCTTAAGGGCCATTCATCAGACAGCAATGCCAAGGCCTTACATATTCCAATAGAAGCATATATTGCATAGCTCTTCTCCCATCTGCCCCCCTGCCCAGCTGAACCATCCCAGTCTGCACCTGAAAGAGCACAGAAGTGCCTGCAGGTATAGGAAGGCTACAGAGACAAACATGCAGAGGATTTCAAGGGGGAGAGAAGTTAATTTGATGCAAATCTTAATTTAAAAACTCCTCTGAAATTGAGCAAAAATAATTATAGTTTGCAAACTACTTACAAATTGTGCCGATGACTGAGACAATCTCCAAGCAAATAATCTTCTCCCACACGGAAAACAAGCCTGACCCTGGTAATGCATGCTTTCAATAAGGGGCTGACAGACAATATAACAGAAACCTTTTCATTTCCATAATGTGAACTAAACAAAAGACACAATTGCATCTCATAAACATGAAAGACATCCACCATCTTTAACTAATAAATCTGACAAATTTACCCACGTAGTGTAAAGGAAAGTGGAAGAAAAAAGGCTGAGCCTTTCCCTCCGGTGATAAATAAGGCTAAGAACGTTCCAGTAGAGTTACTGCATAAAATGCATAAGAGACTTTAAGGGACTTTGTCACCCAGCTTTCACTGAACAGCAGCTGAAGGTGGATGACTAACTCTTTTGCACTCCTTTGAAAATTCTTCTGAAAATTATACTCACTTCACCTCAGTAAAATTTTGTCTTCTGCTTGCATATCACATATACCATCAAACTTGAGACTTGACACTTTAAACAGAAGACTTACTATCAGTAAACATGCAGCATGACTCTAGTCATCACTAATAAACTCTGAGTATAAATCTTTTTTACTGCTGTACTTCTCTCTGTGTCAGAAATTCGTGTACAGATTTGGCATAAGCAAGTCCAACTTCCTCTGGAAGTTTAAAAGGCAAACTCTGCAATAACAGAACATTGTAAGTTATATACAACTATAAAAACATTCAAGTGACAAAATATACCTATTTGTTATTCAGGGAGAGTATCAAGACAACAGTTCATGCTATGCTTTTCAGAACAACTAAACCTCTATCACTAGGACAAAACACTTAAAAAATTTCACATCTCACTAAGACACCAAAGAAAGTGACCAGGCTTTAATAGGAACTCAGTCTCCATGTTGTCTTCTAGGAGCTGAATGTTTTCATAAAGTCCAACTCCAATTGTGATAAAATCTACTGAAAATTTTAAAATTAGCTCATGAATTCTTTTAAAGATCTATTCCGTAAGGACAGCATGATAGGAAGACATAAAGACTTTAAGTTGTACCTCTCTTAAGTATACTTCACCTCTTCTTTTTTCTTCCTGCTATCACTTCTATCCTTACAAATTTAAGTCATTTCCTGTCCTCCATATTCACAAGCCTGTAAGACACCATTTCACCCCAATTTCTGGTAAAGATGATATGTGATACATGTGTACTGCTTGACCTTCAGTTTGGCTGCAAGTTTACCATACAGTTCTTGGTTATACTATTAAGTCACAACCATTTCCTTCAGTATGTCATATTTAGTCAAAATGCCTAAAAGTGGTGCTGCAATGCCACAGATGGCTTAGATTCCCTTTAAGTCTATCTCGGAGGGTCTCTGAAAATCAGCCATCCACTGGCTAGGAATAGGTATAAATAAGTCTTAACATATAGGAATAAATAAGTGATTCTTAATACAATCTTTCTCCACAGATTGTCCAGTAGACAGTGATTCTTTCTTCTTTAATGCTGCTTTAAGAAGTATCTTCAACTAAGGAGTAAAGGACCCCTTCTGAACATAATATTTCAATTTGAGAAAAATATATCAACTTTGACAATTATTAAGGACCAATTAGTAGTAATGTAGTTCTGAAAGAAGTTCTTAAAAACACATACATGAATAGAACTTAAATTCTACCAGTAATAAGCAGGAAGAATTTTATACAGTAATCATGATTCTATTTTTAGAGAAGTACATAAAACATGCTTGCTCTTGAATCTGACAGGTTTGAACAACATATGTATGAAAATCACATTTTTGTTTAGTAACCAAGGAACATCACTCAAGGATAATGCAATAACTCAGAAATATACACCATTATCCTCAGTAATCATCAAAATCAATACCTTACTGCCTGAGCTACAGTATCTGTTCCTGGGGGAACAATAAATTGAATCTATTTGGAAACAGTGGTGAATAGCACCCTAAACTTTCCAAGAACTCCATGTCATGTATGATTTACCACTATCTTTTCATTTCATGGTGCAAATGTCACTTGTTGGTCTCATCTTCCAGTAGAAAGCAAATTGTTTTGATGAAGGTCAACTGTATAAGTTGGGAAAAAATGGCAAGCTGGTCATGATATTTCAATTAAATTAAAAATAGTCCTACATGAATGCCACAAACAGTATCCTTTCTGATCACAGAGTATCTTAATGCAGTGACCCCAGAAGGGAAATGCTCTCATTTCCGAGATTTGCCTTAGAGATATTAAAACATAAGTCAGAGTGGGGAAGACTGAATAGAAAGCATGTTTCAGCTTTCCTTGCTCAGACAAATAGACTTTAAAGAAGACAGCTTTTGATTTGTGCTGTCAATTATATTTCTATGATAACACCTAGAAGTTTCCCTTAGCCCTACCCCTGCCTTACCCAATGAAGAACTCACTGTGTTAAATACTGGAGAAATTGATAGAAAGCAGCCTCCATGAATCATAGCTCCATTGAAGCAAAATGCAAACTGTAAGAAGGAATGGAGTAAGAAGGCTAGAAAAATATCCCATAGTTATTATCTTAGACTACAAACATTACAGAATTTGTTGTTTGTAGGAAAAAGATGAGGAAAGGGCATTGGATAAATGACCTAGATTTGGGAACATGTTCTATATAGGATTGATGACATGGAACAAAAAGCACCATTGTCTGTAGAAGTGCTTAGACAAGTAGTGGAAATTGATGCTGTTGTCAAGAATGAGGAGCATTCACAAGAGAAAGTATGAAGGAGAAGCTATGACGCCCCTTCAGGACAAGAACCTGTGATGTATCTTGAGCAGGGTTTAAAGTTCAGTTTTCTGGATACTGAAATGACAATCTTTTTTAAAAGAGAAAAAACATACAATCTCCTCACCAAATTTCTAGATTTTGTAGGTAGGAAAAGAAAAAGTAAATATTTCTTAAAAAAATAATGCTGTGGAGTCTCTTTGCTTTTGTGGACAGCTCAAAGAGAGAGATTTGAACTCCACCACAAGTATCACACACTTCCTCAAAATCCCATTGGGTAACACCAGCTGTAACAAATACAGTGTTCTGGGTGGAGCTAGCATCGGTCTGTATTATTAATATACATCTGGTATGTAGAGCTGCCATATGTGATGTAAATCATCACATTCAATAAGACATCCAACAACCCCTGCTCCCTCTCAACCCCAAAATTCTCTTGAATAGAAAAATGAGATGTGCTCTAAAATGTCGACCTGTATTATATGTATTAAATCTAGTATGGTATTAAATCAATATCTCTAATGCCTTACTCTACTCAGTTTGTTTGGGGTTTGTTGTTCTTTTCCCCCCTGTTTTCCTATATAAGAAACTATATTATTAAACAGATTTGATCTCACCATATAGCAATCTCTGTCTGAAGCTGAACCACTACTAGTTCTACCACAGATCTCTAGACCTTTCATGTCCTTTAAAAGTGAGCTAAGATTTCTCATCAGGACAACAGAATTTTCGAGATGAGTTTTAGTGTCCATGTCAAAAAAAGGTAGCAGTAAAATGGATGGCTGATGCATAGAAAAAAGACTGTAGCAGCTACTGGTTTATATTTTACTTCAATATTTAAATCTCTTCTGTACTGAAAAATGCTAAATCTTTTCCTTTGATCATAATTTGTGAATATTTCACTTATAAATTGCATAGATATATTTTTACAATTCCAGAGAAAACAGAATTGTCCTTATGCTATGGTTGTGTTGCAGTCTTCTGAGCTGCAATTTTTTTTTTTTTTATATTCAAGATATCCTTCTGAGTAACTGTCAGGAAGCAACAAGGGCTGGGGGCTCAGTTCTGGGCTGAAATGGAGCCCTAGAGCTCTAGGCAAGGTGCGCAGGTGAGGCCCTCTGTGAGGTCAGAGGTAGTTGGGGCCCTCATACTAATAATTTCAAAGGCTTTTATCCCCTCAGCAGTAGGAAATTATCTGCCACAAGAATGCACGTGAAACTTGCTTTGTGCACCTGACTCATCTTTCATCCTAAAGGACATTGTCTCCTGGTCACTCCCTGGGAAAATTAAAATTCATGAAGCTATCTAAGACATTCTGTTAATGGGTTTGGTATTTCTCTTTTCCTGTCTCATTTCTTTCCTCTTGTTTTCCTCCCAGTACACATCTCCCAGACATAGAGTATTCAGATGTGCTTGGGAGAAGCTGAAATATTAAATTCACTTTGAACTATTCAAAGAAACAGGAAAGATTAAAACCACTTACACCTCCAGGTCAGCTGCTCAGTTGCTTAACCTGCATTTGAAAAAGGGAAGAGGAGACAGTTCTGTGAGAGCCAAAATGGTGCATGGAGCCACAGTGACCCGTTTCAGCTTTCAGGCAATCACGGGCTCCGGTTTCAGTGATGGCTGCAGTGTGGAAGAGAGGAGAGGAAGATCACAGCATAAACTGCTGAAGCAATGTGACAAACCTGTCTGGAAACAAACAGTTAGCAACTGGCTGGCAGAATTAGCTTGAATCAATCATGCAGTAAGTTCATTGGAAAAAGAAAATGAGAGTAACAAGCGATGAGGTAAACAGTAACTAAATAATGTGGAGAGACAGAGTCTCAACAGGCTGGTGAGAAACAGTTGATGGAGTCAACTTGTCACTCTCCAACGCAATCAGGTCTGGCACAGGCACGTTCCACAGCAGAGCAGGTCATCACAGCGTATGGTGGGTTCCTGAGCTGGGGAAAGCCCAGGGGAGTGCCAAGACCCACCAGGAACTGGCAGCTCTTGCTCAAGTGGCTGATGTGACATGGGCAGGGCCAGGAGCAATGGTGGCAACCCCCACTCCCACAAAGAGTAGCCTTAAGGAGCATGAGCATCCAGGAGCACCATGAACAGAGTGGGCAAAGAGGGCGTGGGGAATTTTACATGGTAGATCACGCAGGGAAGGTGTCTCTTCTAAGGAGGGATGTTCCACTGGCTGAGTGGAGACTTGAAGTACACATAACCCAGCAAATGGGCACTGCTCTGTGATCCTCTGCACAGGTCAAGGGCAGTCATCCTGCCTGACCCTCGAGGCAGGATGGTGGGCACTCATCTGAGAGCAAAGGCTGCAGCTCTGCCTACAGCAGTCTGCCCCATCCACTCCAGTGGAGGTCAATGACTCCACCCAGACAGAGCTGCTGAAGGGAGAGGCTGCAGTGCAGACCTGGGGCTGCAGGAGGTGCCCAGGTCTTTCTCCTGGGGCAGAGACAGGCAACAGCCCTGCCTGCAGACAGTGTGCCCGGGTACATTTGGATTAGACATTAGGAAGAAGTTCTTTACTATGAGGGTGGTGGTACACTGGAACAGGTTGCCCAGAGAAGTTATATCTGCCCCATCCCTGGCAGTGATCAAGGCTGGGTTGGACGGGGCTTTGAGAAACCTGGTCTAGTGGAAGGTGTCCCTGCCCATGGCAGGGGGCTTGAAAAAAGATGATCTTTAAGGTCCCTTCCAAATCAAACCATTCTATGAAGCTATGATTCTATGATATTATAGCCACTGAGGCAAAATTATAGCAAGTTTAAGCACAAGTGCGTCTTCAGAAGGAGGGAAAACACTGCTGTTTGTGTTGCTCTGGTCAGTGCTTATTCCAGCAGAGCACAGCAAGGGCTCGGTCATAGTTGTCTGGATGCAAGAAAAAATTCGATTAACCCCTGGATGGATAGATTTATATTTTTTAACTACTGTGTCATGTACACACCCACTGCCTTGCAATAACACATAGGTCAATAGAGCTTACAACCTGCAAGGGCAAAAGGACTTTCCTGTCTGTATTTCTGTGGCTTGACATGAAAACTCATTTCTACTTGTCCTATACAACATAATTGTGCCATCTTATGTGATCATTATCCCAGTTATTTCACGCACAATATTCTTACCTGCTTCAAGTGACAGTAATCATAAAACTCTTAAAAGTATATATCCAAAGGATAACTTAGCTCATTTATTAGTAAGGGAACAAAAGAAAGATAGCATATAACCTAATGACAAAATACAGACTGCAACTTCTGTTTACTTGCATTAAAAATGTTTAATTGTTTTAATAACAGGCTCACTAGCAAACTTCTAATTTGGATCTATTATCTCCCTCATTAGAATTCTAGTGGCAGGATAAGCATACAGGCTGCTTATTATACAGGAGTTCATTATCAAAATCTACCATAGATTGATTATCAATAAAGTGTTTTTCATTTCCTTAGAATCCTCATCACAGGGCTCCTTTATTTATTATCCTTCTACTCTCTTTTCTTTATCTAATCAGCCTGTGTTGAATCAGCTGCTAAGTATTCAAGAGCAAATGCTCTCTTCAGCCTTGTAACCGTTAAAAGTCCATAGGAGCTATCATTCAGACCAAATGTGTTATTGTTCCTCTAAAGATCCAGCTATCTTTTCATTTTTGAATACCTGTTCATCAAGAGTGTAACAATACCAAATGATGACCAAATACTTTTTCAGACAGTGATAGAAAACGTGCTTCAAATACAGAGTTTACACTAATGATCTAGGAAGTCGGAATGTATACATGCACATTAGTACCCTCCTCCTCACTAATCCTGGAGAGCAGGTGTTGCCCATGCTGAATTTCTGCTGGGAGAGAGCAGGGCCTGAGAAGCAACGCAGGCAAGCTGGAACACACTAACAAGATGTCTGAGGTTCAGTTGCATGCAGCTGGTCTCTCTGGGTGCCTCTCTGATTAACAGGGGTGTGTTAGAAAATAACACATGGCACCTGAAGTTCCTGCTCATTTGCAATCAGTGAAACTGAATTACTCAAACCTCCTCCAGGGCTGCGGTTGATAGGAAACAAGGGAAAAACACGGGTAATGTTTAAGCACCGTCTTTTGTACATGAAAGTTGTCAAAGTTCATATACATAAATTTTAGAAAGAGGCAGCTCTGGGCACTCCTTTCAGTGGAAAAACAGAAAAATAATTCTGGATGTTTAAAAGAAGACTGCAGAGCATCCTGTTATACTAAACAGAGCGAACACTATATGCATCACCTATTTGGGTTAAACATACCAGAGGGAACTGAGATGACTGAAAAATTTTACTAACTCTGACAAAGTTCATTTATATGACAAGCTGGTTAGATCCTTTGAGTCTTAGTTCTAGTAGATGCAGGTAGGATAAAAAATGTCTACCTCCCTCTACAAGCTAAAAAGGTAAAAAAAAAATACTTCTGGTCTATGATTTCCATCCCGGCTATTTTTATTTACCTAAAGTGTAGTACAGAATGCAGTACAACGGTACTCGGAGCTTTTGTATTTTGATTGTACAACTGATGAGAGTTTAATGACTCAACTGATTTAACTGATCATGGTCCATAAACTGCTCAAAGCACACCATGGCAAGATTCATAAACTGACTCTGGGCCCTCAGTCATTTTGGGAAGATTTCAAGGGGGTCTGAGATGAACTCTCTGAAGTTCCCAACTGGCTCACATACAGTGAAGGCTCCCCTGTGCCTCAGTCTCCAGCCAGCAGAGCCATATGCTTCCACCAGCCAAGGGTGGCCCACGCAGTACAGCAGGGTGCCAGAAAACCAGCCACCACAGCATCCTGTGGGCCAGCTGATGTTGTTCAATTTCAACTCATGAGTGAAGTTTCAAAGTGGATTGGACTGCAGTACCAGAGCACTGGCTACAAATAGGACAGCTACCTCATCACTGGAACAGCACGGCCATATGTCTGAAGCTCTGATTGAGTTTTACTCATCTGTTTGAAAACAACAGTATATGAGATCTACTCCCCCAAAAATGGACCTACATATCAAGTTCTCAAACATTTTTAATGACTGGGGGAAAAAAATACATGCAAAAACTATAGAGTACTTAAAAAAGTGAGAGAAATATGTTTGGAACTGGTACTGTATCTATTCATGATATTTATTTAAAAAAAAAAATTCCCTGGAAAGTGGCATCTTGCTGATTTACTCATTCTAAAGGCAGGAAATTTAAGGAAAAAAAAATGTTGTATGAGTCTGACTAAAATCTATCTGTAACTTCTCTATGTTTTCTGAAGGCTATCTTTCTAAAGTGGCTGTCTCAGTCCCTGCCTTACCATCGAGCTTTACCACATCTAACCTTTGCAACCCTATCCTGTGTGTTTTCCTGCTGTAGATCTAAAGAAATAACTTTCCTATCCATCTGGGAAGCTGTTCTTGTTTTTCTTACATCTTGGAACACAAATCCAGACAGAGTGGGTGAGAGCCTCAGATTATTTAATGTTCTTAAGAAAAATATGAGAGTTGCACATAAAAATAAAAAAGAGAGAGGAAGTATCCTGTTTCAGAGAAGGGGCATAAAATGAAATATCTTTTTTTTTCAGTGTTTTGTTTATATTTAAGTGAGCCAGGGAGGGGTTTTGTAAGCAGATATTTTCTCAGCATGGAAAAAGGTTTCTCACAGAACATGCAAATAATCTACACAATATTTTTTAGCAAAAACATTGGTAAAATTTAACCAGCATTAAATACACCTGCACAAAAAGACCCTAAATAGTTTATGCTAGTTGAAATAAGAACTGTAGCTATATATAAACTAAAGCCAAAGGGCTAAAACTGATCAATGCTAGAAGCCAAGGAGAAGGATTTATATCCCTTTATATAATACAGTTTTCCTGTCTAGGTATCCTGTGAGCTTTTTCTACCCTCTTTGACAAGCTAGTAGGCTTGATGAATCATTGTCTTCTGATTTGGCAATTTCCATTTTCTTATAAAGAAAATAACATATGACAAGGTCAAGAATATGAACACAATTATAAAGAAGCTTGACAGATCAGATAAAACTTCTTGAGTATAAAGGGAAAAAAGTAAATAAGGAGGTTGAGGACGGACATTTGTATGGATAGTAGGAAAGTAAGCAGAAATTGACAGCTCCAGCCCTGGGAAGACACAGCAGTTACTTATTTGTCAAAAACAGAAAAAAAAAAAAAGAGGAGAAGTAGGCATTATTACCTAGTAGCAATCCAAGCCATGAATGGTAAGGCATAAGATGTCGTCTTTAAAAAAGACCAAATTTAAATGAAATTAAAAAAGAGGAACCAAATTCTGAGCTGGCATTAGTGAAAATAAATCAGCATTGCTGTCAGCCCACCTACAGGGTATCCAGAACCTTCAAGGTTCTGCTCTGGATGCACCTCAATTGGTGCTCAAAATTGTGTTCAAGCCAAGGGCACAGGGTTCATCAAAGAAAAGGAAGACTGGGATGACTGAGAAGAATAGTCAGAAAAATCATGTCAGGTTTCAGGTAAGCAGAGAAAAGAAAGTCTTCTTGAATGAAAAGCACTTTACAAGTGAGTGGAAGAAAAAATAAGATGATCTGAGGAACATCAAGTCTCTGGAACAAGAGGGAAAAAGTTCAATAAAAATTAAACACTTTTGATATAAATTACAGAAAATATGAAAGCATTTGGGCTGACAGGGAGAGATGGGCATACAGGAACAAGATGTACAAGAGAGAAGAGCTGAACCAGAAAGAGATGATATTGGAGTCCAGGTGCCGGGGTGTACTGTGACGAATAGCATCTGTTTAATTTTTTTCTGGTTTACAGTTAGTGTTTTTTAATGTTCCTTTGAAAAAACAGTGGCTGGGCAGCAGGTAGGAAGCCTGCTTCTTTGCCTTGCCATGACCACTGGGCTTTGGCAAAAGAGCAGTGTTTTACAGACAGGGCAGTTGCTCCTTTTCTGACAGCAACTGAACTTGCTCAGTGGGAAGAAGGTGCAGGAGAGCAGAGCTGAGTAGTGGGAAGGGACAGGCTTGGCAGACAGGGAGCTGTTAAGGCACAGAAACTGGCAAAGGGGAGCAGAAAACAAGCATGTAGTCCAGAGCTAAAGAAAAGAGAATTTTCCAAGGTAGCTGGTGGGATGGTGGAAGCTGATCCAAACCAGAAAGCTACTGAAATTTGCTAGACTGAGAATAGGGCTGCAGAGAAAAACCTGCCCAGCCCAGTACAGGAAGCGGAAGGTTTACAGTCTTATTTTCAGCTCTTTTTTGAGTTTCACACGTTGAAAAAAATGTTTACTGTTCTAATCTGTTCTAATAAAAAATAGTGTTAGAAGTTCAATGCACTCTGGTAATTCTTGCAGTAGCTGCTTTAAAAAAAAAAAAGAGGCAGACAGTAGCTTCTCTTCTTTCTGGCCACTGCTGTCATAGAGTGAGGACATTTTCAGTTCAATTTCTAATCTCAGCACAGACTTTTTAGGTGATCTTCCAGAATGGCTTTTTAATTTCTGCTTCAGTCCCAAGTTTCTGAAATATAGATGACATGCAGTTAATGACAATAAAACCCTGCTTAAATCTGGAAGTTGTATGTATCCAGATAAGTAATAAGAAACCACCCTGCATGTTCCTCAAGAATTTGTCCAGTTTGTCTCATTTGACACTTTTCTATTAACAAAGTGGAAAGATGTCCTAACATTAGGTGTATATAGTACAATATTAGTATTAGTTTAAGGTATGTAAAATAGAAAAGATTTAAGAAATTTAAAAAAGGAAAGGAAGATATCAGTGGTTTAGTAAATCTAATAGTTCAGTCAGCTGTAGTTATTATGTATGTTTGTACCCCACAGTAACAATGTGAGAAACACCAAGTGGCTGTAACTCTTTAGTTAGACAGTTCTGAATTCAGTCCAAAATACAGTAATAAGCTTCCGTAACACACTACCACCAGAAACATAGAAATCTCCAGGGAGGTTTTTAGATCAACCAGAAGAGTTTGTCCTCAAATGGAACTGGGTTCTAACTTTCAGCTAGGTGGTCTACGCTGAATCTTACCTCAGCTATTGCCGAGCAGCTTTGCAGCATTGCATTTATCTATGTTTTCTCTAAAAAATAACAGCCTAATTTTCCATAGTATTCAGATGACTAGTTCCACTCTCCACTCAGTCCACTTTCAGCAACAATGCATGGGAAAATGAAGTACCTCAGAGACTAGGATTAAATTTAAGCAAGTGAAGGAAGCACTGGAGATGGAGGAGCAGAGCAAAGCAATGCACTTTCTCAAAAATCAACATATACACTCATGAGCTAGTGATCACAACAATGACACCTACAGTATCTACAGATAACTGGTGCTGAGGTGAGCAAAATCACAGGATGCTGACATATTGTGGTGTGACTTAGCCAACCTCTTGATGAAACAAGACATTCTTTCATGTGTTGAAACATGTGGACACTTAATCTATATCCTTGCAGTAGAGTCCAACCTGTTCAGTAACAAAATCGTTTATGAAAGGAAAGCTGCTATTTAGTTCATGAGATCCTCAATTAATGCCGTTGCCTAGACGTCTCCAGCTCTGGTTCAGTCTGGATGTTGTTTAGGAAAGAATACTTATAAGTAGGCTGAAGAAATGCAGCACATCATTAGCATGTTAATAAAAGTGGCATATTAAATTACATGTATACTGCATTAGCAGCCCGTCTTCATATTACCAGGCAGTGCCATGTCTGTTTCATGATTTTTTCCAGTTGAGCAGTTATAAACACAGGGAGTCAAATTTTTAAAAGGTGCACCTGTATTACACCAGTAAAAGAGGCAATTTTGTGACTAACAGGCCATACAAATGGCCTTTCATGCTCTTGAGGATTTTCTGAGCACAAACATTATTATGGCCCTAACCAAGATTGAAGTAACAAATGGTGCTGCCTGAAGCCACGGTTATCTATTTATAATAATAATCTTTTTTCTCTTGAAAGCTATATCTAACCTGTAACATGATTTCAAGGTAAAATTAAAGAAATGTGTTTCTTCAAATGGAGTTTGGGTTGATGCAGTCAGAGTCAGCTGGAGGAAGACTAGTCTATACCCTCTACTGTCTGAATTTCCAGGGAAACACTGTACTTTGAACCCCAGACCTGCTCAACTGGGGAATGGAATAAAAAGGCTATAACATATTGTGTTACTCTATTAAAAGCTAAAAATCTATCAAAAAGCTGCAGCAGGTGTCTTACTTTTTAATTATGTAAGATACCATCTTCCAACATAGACAAAATCTTCGTCCTTGGCTTGTCCTTCTGCCATGAAAATGTGCAGTATTGCTGGAATTCAATGGTACATTGTTCTTAATGACCCATTTCAGGCCATAAGTTCACATTTGTGGCATTTGCCAACATTGCTACCAAGAAAAAAGTCCTGTTGCCTTCCTCCACTTCTCCTGCCTGTTGTTGTGCTTCTCTACTCTGGCACAAAGCTACATGTAGCTGAGTGGCAGACTGAGACACGGAGCTAATACAAGCTAAGTCTGAACAGGGAGTGGGAGAGGGGACAAAAGGCTCACTGCACTATTGCAGGAGAAGTTTAAGCACAAGGGTGAAGGGAATGAACTAGCAAGGTCAGGCAGAAGCTGCTGGGGAAGAGTGTACTGCACGGCTGCTGCTTTGAACACCAGTGCCAGCTCATGGCATTATAGCATGCAATTATACTGTTCTCACCAAGAGACACTCAGCACCCTCCTCCTTCCCTTCACCTCCAAGAAATTTTCAAAAGCTATGAGGAGCAAGCTGGACATAGCCTTAACTATGTAAATGTATGCCTCAAGCATTTCTTAAATCACCTACAGATACTTCCAAAGCTACAGAGAAACTCCAACATACATCCTCCAAATTTTTCTTTTGCACATTGCAAACAAGCCTATTTCCTTTAAAGACATCCAAGAAAAATATCAGTTGTTTGGTGTTAGATTCATGTTAACTCTGTTCTGGGAACTTCTTTTCTGCTCCTCTGCAAGAGCAATTGGGAAATGATGAAGAACTTTGGTCTAGTCTATGAGCTGGGTGCAGCGTAGGCATGGCCTATGTTGCATCCTATGCATCTATACTAAAAGCAGTTCTACATCCTGAATTATTTGCTCAGGATTCTGAACAATCTGTTTAGAAAAGGTATCGTGTGAATGCTCTGTGGGCAATATTCATCACTTTGCCTGCCAACAGCTCTGCTAAGGAATTGTATATCTAAGGATTCAAAGCAGTATTTCTGATTACTGTTTTGATACATGTTCTATTTTACATTATTTTCTTAATGGAGATGAGTTCAGAAAAAAGCATCTCATTCTTCAATGAGATGAAATAGGAGTGGGAGGAAATATTCATCAAAAGCTGATAGCTGATGACATGCCTGTTTTGGAGTGGGCATTACCTAAGGAGAAAGGCCTTTGTTTCTCTGGGAGGCAAGGGGAAAAAATGTTCAGTGAAATAGAAAACCTGCATGATGATTTTATTATGTCAGGTCAGTGATTCAGTTAGATGGACTAGGACAGTTAAAGCCAGCAAATCTTCTGGCTAACAATGTAAAGGAAGATGTTACTCACCCTTCCAGGCCTTTTAAAACATGACTACAGGCATCACAGATCCTTTTAAGCATAGTTAAAGATGGCATATGTCCTTGCTGGTCACATGCAGTTAGGCATCTTGTTGCCTGGAAACACATCCCGGTGGTTTTAGAACTATAAAGAGTCAATTAAAAAGCTGTCTTTGTTCCAAATTTTAAGTATTCTCTTGTTTTCAGCTTTTGCAACTGGTCTATATTTTGTAAATTAGCCATAATAGGCATTGAATTGATGAAATCCCTTAATGCTTCCCTTAGTAAAGATAAACAACATTAGGAATGGGTACTTGAAACAGTGCAGCTAACTCAGCAGAGGTGTAAAGGAGTGGGCACCCTTTTGTCCATTCTTTCCTGATTGAGTAGCAGAAAGAAGTGGAATAAAGGAAAGATCACTTTAAACTGCCCAGGAGGTAAAAGTGAGGAAAATAAAATAGCAGTGGAAAGCTGTTAAGGGATCTGGCTGCAGGCATCTCACTTGTGTTTGCATAAGGGCTGTCCTTCAGACAGTATCGTCAGCCTGCTTGGCCCTTTATAGAACCTCAGAGACTCTGAGGCTCAATTTAAAATAAAACCTGATCAAACACTGTATGTAGTCTATGCCTACCCTGAAGTGAAGGGAAATACTCCTGAGAAATGAGCTGTACGTTGCTTCTGGATTACAAACACCTCAGCCCAGATCACAAAAAGACAACGGTGCTCAGTCTCACAGCCCCATTTTTAGGAACTTAGCTCCCTATCTGAAGAGATGCGTCAGGAAAGGATCACAAAAAAAAAAAACTGCCGAAGGGGAAGCTGCTTATCTAGCCAAGAGGAGACAGAGCAGGTTTTTCCTTTGCTCACCCTGTTCTCTCTCCTTTCCATCTCCTCCCATCTGGAGGAGTCTGCCTGAGATATGCACTGCCCAGGGGTAAATCTTTCTTCCCTGAAAGCAACTGGCTTCATCCAGCCCTTTCATGCAGTTGCTCAGTGTTTAACTCACCTAGGATGCAGGCCGTTTCATTGGCTTCGTGTCTGCATATTTTGAAACACTGCAATTTCAGAACTATTTCCCTAGAGAAGCCTAAGCTGCTGGCCAGGATGAGGACAGTCTGTCTCCCTTGTTGAAGATGGGTCATGGTGTTGCCATGGTTGGAAAGCAAACCAAGGCACAAAGAAAGCTAATAGCAGTGAATCTGGGTTGCTACCTGCACTGCAAGGAAATGTGTTGGGGAAGGGGTGTCCTGCATGTCAGATCCCACTGTCAGTATTTTACAACCCAGTAGCATTTTACTCAGACACTGCATAATGTATCAACAGTCCTCAGAAAAGGACTGAAACTCAG